>NC_079394.1:18380756-18623410 GCF_029220125.1 Pseudoliparis swirei | reverse complement strand
ACCCTGACTTCCCCAGCCCCTTGCTGCACAAAGCCTTCTTGACACCGTGGAGGGTCGTCTTTGAAGGTAATACCAAGTTCTTGAACTTGTTAGTCATTCCCGAAACAGAAAATGAATACAATTGACCAAAATAAAATGTTATCTTGTGTTCCTCAGGTGGTGTGGACCCCCTCATCAGGGGCCTGGTGGGTCGTCAGGCCAAGCTGAACACTCAGGATCACATGATGACTGATGAACTGAGGGACAGGCTGTTTAAATTCACCAGTGAGTTGGCACTGGATCTGGCTGCCCTCAACATGCAGAGAGGAAGAGACCATGGACTCCCTGGTAGTTATTTAGTCTTCATACCATATGTATTCTTTTTATACCTAGAGTCAATTTTACTTACATATCTTGGATTTTGCAGGCCCTACAGACCACACTCTTAAAACATGTCACTATATTTACCCTGTATGCCATTTTTAGGATACAACCGATGGCGTAAGTTCTGTGGGCTGTCACAACCCAAAAATGAAAGAGCGCTGTCAAAAGTGCTGAAAAATAAGGACCTGGCCAAGAACCTGCTGAAACTCTATAAGACACCTGACAACATCGATGTGTGGCTGGGAGGAGTGGCTGAGCCGTTTGTCCGTGGAGGAAGAGTGGGACCTTTGTTTGCCTGCCTGATTGCCACTCAGTTCCAGCGGATCCGCACGGGAGACCGGTAAGTTACATAACTAATAAATGCTAAAGATGTGGAGATATTTATGTTAACTGTACCTTTACATTGAAGAGAGATTCAGAGACCTTTAATATTACCAAACTGTCCAATTTCAGACTTTGGTGGGAAAATACTGGCGTATTTACTGAGGCCCAGGGCAACTCCTTGAGGGAAACCTCGCTCGCTCGCATTATCTGTGACAACACTGGGATCACTGAAGTACCGGAAAAACCCTTTCTTTATCGGCCTCGAGGGTCCGGTTACACCCAGTGTGAGAAAATCAGTGCCTTTGATCTCAGTCCATGGAGAGAGAATGGTGAGTAGATGTCCTGAAATTTCATCTGACAATCATTTCCGACATTGGCATATTTTGAATGTACCAATTTTCCTTTTAATTTTCTCTCTAGCACAATACTCTCATGGATCCGTTGGACCACCAGGTAAAACATATCCATAAGTACTTCATTTGAAAAGTATGACTTGAAAATACTGTAATGGGATGGACCTGTTGATGTAATTGTACTTTCTAATTGCTTGTCATTTTTTCATACAGGACCCAGAGGACCAAGTGGACCCCCTGGACCTCCTGGACCTCCTGGCACTGTGGCAAAATTAGCTTTCTCTGTGCGACTTGGCAATGACAACCCCAAAACAGCCGGGGCCATACGCTTCCTTGACGTCCTCTACAATGGACAGAACAGCTATAACACAAAGACGGGAATGTTTACATGTCCCCAAACTGGTGTGTATGAATTCCAGTTCCACTGCCCCATCAGAGAAAAGAAGGCCAATAAAAATCCCGGTATGGATCTGATGTGTAATAAATATATGGTTCTGCACTCATTCAACACGCTGCAGGGCAGTTCCATCATTGCCAGTGGCAACATGTACATTAAGCTTGACACTGGAGACTATGTATATCTGGTGCCCAGCAATGGGGGCAACGGTATGACCAAGGACTGTTTGTTCTTAGGGCATTTGCTGTTCACTGAGTAGGAGACTGGTCTTCAGTAAGCTTTTGATCCACCGCGTCCTAAAAACGCTGCAAAAGAAAATCGATTTTGACAAGTTATTTTGTCAAATATATCTATATATGGTGCCAGTGGGGTGAGTTAATCCCACTTTCCAGTGAAATGTTCTGCATTGCACTAGAATTTGATGTGGCACCTTTTCTCTGGAGCCTTTTTGTGGGGTGTATATGTGTAAGTCACTTTAAGTGTGACATTAATAAATGACTGTTATACAAATCAACCACTGTCTCTGAATGATTTTTTTTGATGATACACAACAACTTCAGAGATTCACAGCATTTTAGTTTGCAGAACCAGATTGGTGATGTTCTTAACCAGACCAGTAGATGGCGGTGTCCTTTAAGTCATGAACGCTTAATCATCCTGTGGCTTTGGATGAACTGAAGTCCTGCTCTGTTCATCTTGAGGACTTAAGTGTTCTTAAAAATAAAGAGTTGAATTGTAGATAGAAGTTATAGTGGTATCATTCACATCTCGATACATCATAAAGTTGAATCTGCGCTTTAAACACATGCTTTTAAAAAAGGTAACAAGTTCAGCAAACAGATGATGGAGCGCAGTGTTTCACCAGTGCATTTCTGCTGCAAGCCAGAGTGCAATATGAATTATTAAGTACTGAATTAATGCTCAGCCAACGACTGTTGTGTTCGCCCAACCAGTTAGTTATATGATTCATTGTGCAGTGCAAACTATTGACTGAGCCTTCTGATTGTCTTGCATTGTGCTGAAGAATTGTCTATTGTTTAAAGGAACTTTTATCATTTGGATTTGGGCCAATTCTAATATCTTTCTTGTGTGCAAGCTGACTCACTGGCGCGGCCTTTAGCCTACTGAGAGAGAAGACAAAGTTCTTTGTTTGTCATGTAATGTAGCTCGGTTTTGTCTGACAAATGTTTTCCCACTTGCCTATGTTGGTATCTTGTCATGTTGTCTAGTATACCCAACACAGCTAATTGTGACGGGGTAAAACAAAGAGTTAAAATGACTGAAGGTGAAATATTGAGTCTAATTCAAAAGGTAAACTATATTGCAAATATTCATCCAATTCAACAGAAAACCAAAAAATATTGAATTTGATCAAACCGATTACATAAGTATATATATATATATATATATATGTATATATATATACATATATATATTATTTTCTTTAAAGAAACTACTTAACTCCAAATCATATATGTGAATTAACATTGATGCAAATGATTGATGGGTTTTTGATATTAACAAATGAGGCTAAAGGTGGTCACTCAACCTTAATTGCGGATTCCAACTCCTTCCGGGGCTGATCAACATCCAATGCTTAATAATAAGTAAACAAACAAAAACGAGCACAATACATGGCGATCGATGAGAGAACTGGTGGGTCGCATGAGTTTGCGACGTTTTCTGCGCAGTGGAGAGGAGGGACCGGAACCAGCTGCTGCGTCTCCGCAAACGCGCACACACACACACACACACACACACACGCGCGCGCGCAAACACACAAGCACACAAACACACACGAACATACACACACGTGCACACAGGACCACGCCCCTCCTGACCTCCGTGGACACAGTGCCATCCACACAGAGGGGCTCTGGGTGTCCCATGGGAGCGGGGGAATGCTGGAAAGGACGAGCGGCACACGATACCCCATTGTTTAGTTTAGCAGTCACTGATTCCCCCCTCACCTCCTCCCTAAAACACACCGGCTGACCGTCTCAGCGGGTTAAATTGATTAGAAAGACGTTTGTGGTTTGACTAATCCCCCATTTTCGTCAGACTCTGCGCTTCACCAATTTAGAAAAGCCACATTTAGACGGGAAAGTCCTGCGTGTGATGATAATCACGGTCGAGCCCGTCGCACCTGCAGGGGCTGAAGTGGACAGACTACTCCGTCAGCTTATTTTACCATTAATACCATGAGGATTTTATATTGACTTAATCTGTTTCCCTCATAAATGCACAGCTTTCGGCCAGTTTGTGTTTCTCAACAAATAAAGAAAGTAATAATATATTTTGTGTGATTGTTTATTTTTTCGGAAATAAATTGACACAATGCATTAAAAACCCAAATGTTGTTGTGTTCGCTGAACACATTACATAATTTAACCAAACATGGGATGACATCGGAAACCTGTTTGTCACTGACTCATGACGACTAAACATGGGCTTTGATGGTTTAATGGCGTCTTCATTCTGCCACCGCCAACATGGACTAATAGCTCAAGTTAAATGATTGGGTGTTCGCATGTTAATTGGTGCAGTCAAAGTGCAGTAAAGTCCAAAGTTCTTAAATGTATATTTCCTTCTGGGTTAGGCCATTTAAGTTGTGCAGAGGGACCGTCAGCAGCTTTGATTTCCTGCGCATGCATAAGCAATATCCAACTGAGTCGATCACCTGAGTTTTTAAACGAGGAATTAAAACAAAATCCTGCACCTATAGCTTCTTTTGAGATGACACCGTCGAAGAACCAATACAAGCATTTTAAAGAGCGCTCCTCCTGCATTTCAGTAGAGGAATTTTATTAAAGTGTGTCATCATCATATACGGATTGTTCATGCTTACGTAGAGCTGTCAATCATGTCAGGGAAAGTGTGTGAGGGACACGGCGACAGGGCGGAGTCTCGGCAGCAGGATTCCCCAAGAATGCTCTCAGAATTGGGGGAACATCTGACTTTGTCCCGCGCTGGCAGATGGTGGGTTGAGGCGGGATCCAAGGGGGGAGATTTACTTCCATTGTCCAGGCGCACGAACTCTACACAGAGACAATAGTATCGGTAAGGGGCAAAGAAGCAGGGTTTGAAAAAACACTTTTCTTTTCAATGCCAGATGACCAGGAACGGAAATGTAAAAAAAAATTGTCTGCAAAAAAAAAAGCAAGATATATTTGTTTTGTTAGGCCTAAACACAAATCCCATTTCAAAACTTATCATTTATTTAAGCTATTATGTGATTAATGTTAAATTCTGCGCTTTTGAATGATCATTTACACTGAAAACATTGAAACAATGTGCTTGCACATTCAACCTTGTGTGTTCGTTGCAACCTTTTAAAGCCAAAAATCACACAAATAAGCAGCTTAATAAACTTTATTAGATCCAAAAGTACCACTTATATTTCAAGGCATAGGTTGTTTCCATAATGGATAACTTGCTAAATCACGCTTGAGGCAACTCCTTTTTATCAGCTTTATTTCTAAACTGATTTCATGACCACTTTGACATTATATTGTATTGATTAAGAAGTCTTTTCGGGCATTTGTCCAAACGCCAATCAGAGTGCAGCCCTGTCTGCTGGCGGAGATTGATGGACCAGCCAGACCGCCATTGTTGCGGCTGACACTGATGCGATGCCTCCTAAGCGGAATCACTGCGTTCAAAGGAGCAGACGGCGGAGCTTCTGAATAAGCGCATGTTGAGAGCGCACTTGTGTTAGATTTTGACTTGAATGAATAGAACAAACAGGATTTGCTGTACAGACTTTTCAGGGCAGCGTGTGGCGGAGAATGGAAACCCTCATTTCAACAAGTAAACACTCAGAGATGAACGAATACAAAACATTTAAGTTTTTGTTAACATGTGTCCACAATTTTGAGGCGGAATAATATTGATTGTAAATGCCCCTTCTCGCCTCGCCCTCGCACACACCAAGAGAAACGGTCATTTATATCACATCACCATTAAAAATCTACATTTATACAGAAACTATTTACAGATGCGAGTATAGCTTCTGCTATAAAATGTGTAAAATTGTATATGTTTTCCCTTCACCATCATCCTGGTCCAACTTAATGTCTGAAAAGTTTGCTGCACGAGTCCCTGGTTGGATGCTGAGTCTGGCAGAAGTCCAAACAACGGATGCACTTTACACCAATGAGAGCATCCATTTCAACAATCGGTCCCCCATATGGCACTAAGGCCCCTCCTCCACGCTCTATCCGGGCAGAGGGTCTCATTCATGCTTCAAGACAGTGGTTCACTCCGAGCGTCCTGGCCTTTGGATCAACTGTTTTGATCTGGCCCTCTGACAAAGGCAGACTTTCTGCACACACATATTTGAAATCATATTTCCTAACGGACTCGCTCTGAACTGTGTGAGGAGTGAGCACCACGAGCAGGTGATCATTTGCACTCGAACTGACTCTGGAGATTTGCGCTTGGACAATGCTTGCAATTAGTGTGAGGACATATCTGTTGTCATCGTTTCAGCCTTGAAAGAAAGTGCGTGTGGATTTTTAACTGACACATCATCACACAGCGTCGGTCATTTGATTTGCAAAGCTGTGGAGGAGCGCAGTGCCTTGGGTGGACCTTCTGCTGTTGGCCAAAGTGATTTAACTCTCCAGTTCAGTTTATTTTGTTTACTTAAGTTTTAAAAAAGTGCAACAAAACGCGCAAGACGTGGCTTAAATGTTCGGGATCCAGGAGCATCTGATGCGAGAAGTGAGCGGATTAAAAGAGAGAACTCTTGGAGAGGAGATGGATCCGGTCCGGTCGTGGGTGCGTAATGTCGGGGTTGTGGATGCGAACGTAGCGGCGCAAAGGTACAGTACAAAGCAGCTGATCCACTGACATCAATTTATCACAGTTATTTCCATCAGTTGCGTTCAGCTAACAATGTCATCGCATTTATTTTCGAAATCCGCATCACGAGCATAATATAGTTATAATGAATGAATATATAACATCTGAGCAGACTTACAAACACTTGTTGCAAACGATGACACAAGAAGTCCCCTTTAAAGCTGTTTGCCCCCAAATCATAACACGTCGTTAATTAGGATGTTAGAGCTACACTTTGTTTTATTTTAGTTGTTTTTAAAGTATTAAGACGGTGTGTGCACAAAAGGTAAGAAGGCCTCGACTGCAACAACATATACAACTCATATATAATATATAATAATCAGAAGGATCTGACCTAAACATAACGTCACACAAGGAGCAACTGTTCAGATAATTTACTCATAAGTGAAAGCTTAATTTACATAGTTCACACAATTCAATTTGAGATCATTTCTGAAAACCTGAACCTGACTAAAGCTGCATTTACCAAACGAGATATTTTAGTTGATGCAGCTGAAACACACTTTATTTTCAGCGACCACGCACTTTACATTAATGGTTTTTAACCGCAGTAGTTTTTTAAATGTTGAATAATTTTTGTTTTCCATATTCCCCAAGATGTCCAATCACAATCTTAATTTGTTTTACCAACACAAACACAAACACCCACACACACACACACACACACACACACAGTAAGACACGTCGTGTCCAAAGTTTAGAAACCCGTATTAAGTCAGAACAGCGGCATCAGCGATTTCAAGAAAATAGAACAAGATAATTAGTATAACACACAACGAATAGGTCATGGCATATATTAATTAGTAAGTGATAGCGTTATTTGAACTGTATTTAGGTTATTTGATATCATGCATTATAATATTATTGTTAACATGTAAGCTAATTATAATGAACTCTATTGTAATATTGTTTCCCCCCCCCCAAAAAACCAACAACAAACCAAAGATACTTTTAATGGGCATTTCTTTCCCTCTTTATTTTTGTACAACATAATGTTTAAGAACCCCCCCAAACAAAATATCTGCTCACGTTTTGAGTTATCTGAAAAGCTACACTTTATAATTGTATACACAAATAATTCACAGAAAACCCCATGCTGAACACAGAATATGATTGAATCTTTAATTTATTTAAATTCAACAGTCAATAAAAAGTATTATTATTACATTTTAAACCAAGAAGCTCCACCATCAGTAGAAAAGTCAAAAGTGTTGATTTTATTGTCGAATTTTCAGTTTTCAATCTAAAACACAGTTTCAACATCTTTAGCTTTTCCTGTTCTTCTTCTTCGCCTGATTTTTTGTGCATATTTTTAGGCCGTAGTTTCTAATCTCAAAAGTAAAGTGGCCTTCAAGGTATGGGGACAAAAAATATTCATAAATAATCTGTATGTTATTTGTTTGCTAACTATTTGTAATTATTGTATGGATAAAACGAAGGCCTTAACATCCAAAAGGAACTTTGTGACCAATGGGATATAAGTGATTTAAAAAACCCAATAATGTAAAATGTAGTTCTCGTGATTTATGGCATGCAGAAAAAGTCTTAATTTTGTATTTGGTTTAATTTAGATTTAAGAAATATTTTTCCATCACAAGAAATAATATGTTAAATGTTGATTTAATTAGAACTGACCTTTATATCGATCCTAGATGCAGTTTATTATAACATAATGTAAATGTCCGTGGAGCTGACTGTCTCTTCCTCTTGTGCCCTCAGTGGAGTAGCTTTGTCAAGAGCTCATTTTGAGAAGCAGCCGCCCTCAAATCTCCGCAAGTCCAACTTCTTCCACTTTGTCCTGGCTCTCTATGACCGACATGGCCAACCTGTGGAGGTGGAGAGGACTGCCTTTGTGGACTTTGTTGAACATGACAAGGTGTGTTAGTGTTTCTGAACGCCTGTCTGCCTTATTGATTATTTGAAGATGTCATCGATTCACATATGTCAACCTTCAGATACCATCCATCCTTCCAAAACTATCTAGTATTGTCTGAAACACTGTGAATAACCACAGCTTTTAAATGTATTAGAAATATATCCCCTATTCAGCTTCACCCAGGTGCTCAACTTGATCCTCCACATCCCCAGTAAAGCAAAGCATATCGAACAGCTGACGGCTACATGTTTACACAAGCTCTACCCTCTATGAACTGATGATGTGGGATTGAAAAAGAATATCTAATGACTAATTAGCAGCTTGCCTCATTAGGAGGACATCACTACTTTTTCAAATGCAAATGATGCTTGCTCCTGTTAAGTTATACAGTGAACTAATCATCAAAGTCTCTTTTACTTCATGCCCCCATCCTATACTCTAAATACATGCGGAAAGGGGGGGGGGGGGGATTCCTCAGGTCGGACAAGAGCAAGATAAGGAAGGTTGCAGTGTGGAGAAAGAGTTAGAAAGAGACTGCTTAGAGTGCAGCCGTATGCCCCATGTTGATGGATGTTTCTGCCCGGTGCTAAAGGGAGCGAGAGGCTTCTAAACTGGCAACAGTTCTCCCCTGTGAGAAAGATGAGAGGACACAAACCTGTCAGCTGAAGTTCAGACGTAGTTTTACTGTGAATTTCATGGGCAGGGAGGGATGGAGAGGGCGGGAGGCAGCGCTAACGCCAGGGCTGAAAGCTGTCAGCGAGCTCCCCTTTGTGCCACGCAGGCCAACGCAGAGCAATATGACGGCAGTGGGGGAGTTCATTTTCTGCATGGTTAACCTGGCATCTGTTTTTGCTTTGTAATTATGCAGAGGTAGAGTGATGGCAAGGCAAAAATAATGTTCCTCTGTGTATATTCACACAACTTATGAAGCAAGGCATCCATCTATCTCCCGACGTTAAGTCTCAATCTCGACTTTGAGTTTATCTTTGGACCCCTTTTTTTCCCAACTTATTTTCATGCATCTTAATTTCCCTCACTTCTTCTTCCCTCCTCACAACTGTCTCCTCTTCCCAGTTTCTCCCCTCCTCGTTCTTTCTCCTCCTCTTCGGCGCTCATCTCTGTGATGCCAGCCTCCTGGGTTATTGGACCAGAGAGCATTCCTTTGAGACCACTTAGAAAGACCAGCAGAGGTAGAAGAAGAGAAAGAAAGAGGGGGAACAAGAGACAGAGGGGGGAAGAGAAGGAAGAAGTGAGAAGCCAGTGGAGTGCCTGGGGGAGGAAGGGATAGCGGAAGGGAAGTTTTTCTGTCAAGGTCGACTGCTGCTCAGTCTCACATCCAGTACTTTCCACACTTTGCACACACACGTATGCGCATTTCACCATGCGGTGCTACCTCACGGCGAGGAGGACCACTGCATTTTATCTTCAGGTTTTAGAAGTTTGCATCAGACATGATAGTTCAACCCCTACAAAGAACCTCCGACTCAAGGTTAAGAGCTCAGCTCTTGAACACAACGAAAGGTCCCACATGGGCTCTGAGCCTAACACCCTCTGATCTCGATGCTGCTGTCAGGGAAGGGCACGCTGCAGGATTAGGAGAGACTCTCTGTGCTTACCACAGCGTAGGGGATGCTCAGCGGTACTTATCTGTGCCTCAAACGTGCTAAACGGCGTGTCATGCGCTTGTCTGTCTTGTCTCTTTCCAAGGAGCAGACAGGGGAAAAGACAAACAACGGTACACACTACAAGCTACAGCTGCTCTACAGCAACGGTGAGTCAAACGCCAGTTCTCAGGCGATGGGCCGATTCTTTGCTCTTTGAGGTGTCTGAATTGATCGTCTAGATGTTGCCGTGGAGCGCTGCATGTAACAGGAGTTGAAAGAGGTCAGCGGTGACACTAGCGTTGCTAACGTGACACACACCTTTTCACTCAAGTGATCTTCCTCCACATCCTCACCTCTGCTCGCCGCTCCTCTCTCAGCTCATTAATTGCCTTCTTCTCATCGTCTAATTGCCGAGTTTTTTAAATTCAACGTTTCGGCTCTGCAAGGATCCACTTCTGGGCGCACGCCGGCAGAAATTAGGTACATGTTGCCACACCCCTCCTACCCCCTCCATCCCCCCGACTCCTCAACCCCCCATGGTGCTTTCACATCAGATCGGGGATACACAGAGAAATTTGGTTCCCATGAGCCACTGCTGCCCCTACTCTGCCATCGCAGTGGCACCCATGGGAGAGAAGATAAAAGACATGTTCCAGAGCAACCCCCGTATACACACACACACACACACACACACACACACACACACACACACACACACACACACACACGTACATGCAAGTACGCCAACACCAAAAGCATTTCCTCTGCATCCCCTCCTCTCAGCCCCTTCCCCCAAGCGATATCAAAGGCTCTCAATCGAGACTTTGATGAGAGGAACATATTTTGAAAGCGATACTCTCCAAAGTCTCTGAAAAAAAAATCCTTGGTTAATTCGTTCTTTTCTCGAGAAGCAATTTATTACATTTCTTTTCCCTGTTTTGTGTGATTTTCAGCGGAAGTTGTGAAGCATCCAGAGGTTCAGGTGTTTGTGTAAATCTCACTCAGACACACACCTGATTAAATAGAAGCGGGAGACCATGAAAAAGGACATTCACTCTTCAATTAAGCCCCTTCACAAACTGATCAGGTGCTATTTTACCTGTCACTCATGTAAACTTGGGAATAAATCAGAAGTTAACTGAGAAGCACACAAAAAGATCAGCTTGACAAATCGTGAGAACTCGGTCGTAAGTTCTGGCCTCAAAGCCGAACATGACTGATAATCTTCAAACATAAAATAACTCTCAATCCCCTCAGAAACCATCAGAGAGAAAATAAGAACTGCGTGCCAATCTTATTCCTCCATGTTGGCTGGACAGAGTTCAATACTTTCTGAGCGCTTGTCTCGACTTTGAGATAAAAAAAGATTGATGTCATAAATCTTTCCATTTTATGATGAGAATCCTCAGCACAATGTATGTCTTTAGGGGGTTTAAGAGTTTATGTGCCGTTTCTTCATATATGGTTATGTTTGTCATTAGGGTTGAGCCTCCAGCTTGTTCTTTTCCCCCCAGTTTTCATTTATCACTTAGGGCAAGAGATCATGCATTCATTTTCTTTCAGAAAAAATGTCCCTAGTGCTTCAAATGACTTGAGTAAATTATTGCTAACAATTCATTTCTGTTCTTGCAGGGGTTCGCACGGAGCAGGATCTTTACGCACGACTTATTGACTCTGTCACTAAACAGGTTGGTAAACTCTCAGCTACCCAAGCAGGAGTAACCGATTCTACTGATAAATGTCACTGAATCTACCCCTTGTTTCCTCTTCTCAGCCCATAGCATATGAAGGACAAAACAAGAATCCAGAAATGTGCAGAGTTCTGCTCACACATGAGGTTATGTGCAGGTGAGTCCAACACACACAGACACACACTCGTCCAGTCATTCAAACCTTCACCCACAGGGAAGAATTCCACATATCATTAACATCCGTCCTCTTTCGTCATCTCAGTCCGCTTGAAATGTGGTTGTGGGATCACACTTGAGGCTTTACAGATTAAAGTGGCTGTGGTGAAACTATAAGTCTAGCCTATCTATCATCATCCTTGTTACAGGGGTAAACACCTGCTGCTTTCTGCTGTAACGCTGCATGTCTCCTCGCCAGCTCCTGTTTCTTCTTGGCGCTCCTCACTCTCTGGCATGTCGTTCTGCAGCTACACCACAGCTGACAGCAGCTGACACCCTTTTGGGGAACAATCTGCCTTTCCCTCATTGAAATGTAACTCGGGCACTTCTGTTTAGCCAAGACATGTCGTTTGAACTTTGTCAAAACATGGTGACAAGTCCACTGGTACAATTCCAATGTGTCAGTGTAACAAAGAGCTGTTATAAAAGCAAGTTTAAAGAGTCCAGTCGAGATTAAGGGGAACAGAAGGTTTTGGTTAGTGTCTGGTGAGCAGAGAAAATAGATGAATATGGGGTTAGGGATGGAGAAGAAGCCGAAGAGAGCGGTCTGGAAGTGGGGTAGTGACCCAGGATTCGAGGGCAGCAGGGGGAAGGATAGGGGGCTGGGACATGGGGAGAGGGGCTAAGACGGAGTGGGCTTTGCCATTGTGTAGCCAGCAGATGCCCGAATGTGACTCACAGCTGGCTAATAACAGAGCCGAAGAGGCAGAGGGCAAGCGTCACAGCTGGGGAGTGAGGCCGTCTGACAGGGGGGCGGAGGGGGTGCGGAGGGGGGCAGGGCAGGGCCAAGCTGGGACACGAGAGGGGTGAGGCGAGGTGTAGGGGTGGCAGATGGTTAGGGGGGGGGGGCACTTTTGTTATGCAGTGAAGGGGACTTTGGGGGGGTGGGGGACTTGGGGGGGGGGGGGTGGCCAGCAGGCTCCTCGGACAGGACTGCTGACGAATGGTAGGATGTTCTGGGATGGTGTGTGTGTGTGTGTGTGTGTGTGTGCGTGTGTGTGCGTGTGTGTGCATGTGTGTGTGTGCGTGTGCAATGAGGCTGCGTGGGGGTTGAGTTTGATTTCGAAATCAATGTGACAGATTGCCGGGCTGGCTTTTCACTTTTGAATGGTCTCTCACTGTTTGTAGGGTGTGTTGTTGTACCTTTTCTTCCTCTTTTATTCTTTTGTCTAATCCTCCCCTCCCCTCTCATGCCTCCTTTGTGTGCTCCTGGATCTTGGCCCCGACTGCAGCAGAGTAGTCTGGCCCTGTGGATGTGGATGGGCCAGACAAATAATGGCCCCTCCTGTTTAATTTGTTGTTTTTTTCCTCCACTGACTTTTTCCTCTTTTCTGTCTCCTTCAACTGCCCACTCAGCCGCTGTTGTGAGAAGAAAAGTTGTGGCAACCGAAATGAGACGCCCTCTGACCCGGTCATCATTGACAGGTAATGAGATCAAAACACAGTGTCCACCACCTTAAACAAGCTCCTCTTCATATGAAATGTCCAGGTTGTTCTTTCTTTGTATGTATGCACCTACACACTCACAAAGACAGAGAGAGAGAGAGAGAGAGACAGAGAGACAGAGAGAGAAATTGCGGGTTGATGTGAAGGTTGTTGTGGTGAGATCTCACCAAGCAGCTGTTGCATCGACACAAACCAAGCGGAGGAACTACAAAGCAGAGTAGAAGCTCCAATTACAACACATTCATAGACGGACACTGGATGTGTGTGCACAGTGGTATTGTTTGTGTGTGCATTTTACACATTACACATTTTACACATATTTATACTAATATTTCACAACATACAAATAATCTTCAGCTTGCACTACATCCCTGCAAGCAGGTTGCTATAAACAATATAAAATGTGTCCATGTCCGTCCCCCATGTGTTTCTCTCTCTTCATCTCTCTGTTCTCTGTTGATCTACCGTCAGCCTGCTGGGATTTGTTTCAGTTTGGTCACTCGTTACGTTTAACGGCCGACATTGCACCTGAAACCTGCCAAACGCGTATATATTTATTTTTATCAGAAGCATGTGGATCTTCCATAGCACCAGAGAGGCTGCCATATGTGGTCAATGTTCACCATGACAGCCAGTTATCCGGCTTGGAGGCGGGTGACCCCCTCGGTAATCAGCGTGTGTGAGGGCCTTCACGTCCGAGGGATTTTGGAGGTCTCTCGCTGTCTGCCTGGCATTAACCAGTGTGATGAATGCTCGTAAGCAGAACGCATGTGAAATACCCTTTCTGTGATGTCATAGACACAACCTTCATCTCCTCTCTCTCCTTATCCCTCTCCTTCCCTCTCTCCTTCCCTGCAATTGTCTGTCTAGAAAACACTCACTTCATATACGTCAAGGACCCTTTTCTTTCCCCCTTCTCAGTTCAAGCTGGCTGGCTGTTGACAGTGAGTCTCGAAGGATCTCGCCGAAGATAGTTTTCATATAACGGAGAAAATCGGGCTGTTGTCTGTTGAATTTTCCCAGAATACCTTTGGAACAGCTGCTTTTTCCATTTACTGTAGCACATTATTCTCCCAATACCCCCCCCCCCCCCTGGCAGCCTCTTTATACTTCCTCATTATGTATAAACCTACTAGAAATGTGTTAGTAAGCAGCTCGGTGGCGGGCTGATGAAGGTAGTCGTGTGTTACTTGTGTCATTACAAGTCCTTGTATGTGTGTGAAGACTACAGTGTGACCTCCTGTACTCTCTAATCACACTGGGCACATCCCGTTCTGATGGGGGGATTCTCTCTCTTGTCTTGACTGGCCTGCAAAATCCTCTCCTCAGGGAGCAGCCTATTAGCAGCCAGTTAATTTCGGATAAGCCAATGGGATCTTTGCCTGGCCCTGGCCCCTTTTATCCAACTTAATGTGCACTCTCTCTTTTGACTTTGTACACCACACACTGAAACAGTCAGAGGACTGACAGATGTGCGTGTGTATTCAGAGCATGTATAGGCTGTCTGTGTGCACACAGACAGATGTATATTTTCATGTGTGTGGGGATCCTTGCACGTTTATTTATGTATGTATATGGTCGTATGTGCGATTGTCTATGTGTCTCGGTGACCCCTAGTTTGACCTTTTCCCCTAGTCACTGCTTGGGTCTTAAATTATTCATGTGTGTGTGCAGCCTATATGTGCATTTGTGCATGTGTGTGTGAGTGTGTGTGTGAGTGTGTGTGTGTGGAGGAAACGGTCTGTTTCTGTGGCTCCAGTAATCAGCCTCCTGCTCCCAGCCCCAACACCTGTTCTCCAATTAACATGCAGCGTGCTGGGGCCCACTCACTGCTATCACACCAGCCACTGCTTTCTACTCTTATTCTTTCTCTTTTTCTCTCTCACTCTCAGTCCCGCGCTCCCTTCCTCCCCGCCTTGCCTCGTATCTGTACTTCTTCACACCGATCTCGTTCTTTTCCGTTCGCTCTCATATGTTCCTGCTCTTTACACCCAATTGCTTAGTTCCCCGGCTCCTCTTCTTTCCCCTTGTCGTAGCCCCCCCCCCCTTCCCTTTAGCCTGTCTAATTTTGCCATAATTAGGCAGTGTCATTAGGACACCTAGCCAAGCACAAGGGAGTTTGCAATTCCCCAAACGGCCCAAACCCCCTCTTTTCTAATCTCCTTTCCATATTGTTTCAGTTTTCTCTCCCCCTTCTCCTTCTGCTGCTGCTGCACCCCCATCCACCTCCTCTTCCCCCTAATCCTGATTTGAGTGAAAAGAGAAAAAGGAGATCACAGCTGATCCATAGGGAGGGTGGAGGGATAGAGGGTGGAGGGACCGAGGGATGAAGAGGGCAAGGGCAGTCGTTGACAAAGAGATGACTCTTAAGTTGCCCATGGGAGAGAATGATCTAATACCCTGCTGCCTGCTGTGTCTAATAGTTTTACAATTGTCTAATCTTAACACTGGTGAACTGCTACACTCACAGTCCTAATGAGACTTCTCTGTTTGGAGATTGTCCGATCTCTGACTGATGGACTGGCATGTTCACTGATTGGTTTGATAATCGATCAATGGACAGACAGATAGATAGATAGATTGATTCCTCTGGGCTCATCAACATAAATCTTCACTAACTCTTCAAACTCATGCAGTCGATGTTTCAGACAATTCACTGACACCGATATTAATCATCAATTTGTTTAAAAAGCGAAGCGACAACATAGTGCATTTCCTCTGTTCTATCAATAATCAACTTGAAAATAATCAAATGAAAATATACTGTGCAGTCAGCCCTACGATACGAATATTTTCCTTCAAATCCTTTCATTACTTAGAGCTTCTCTCTTCTGCAAAGTATTAAACCCAAGCAGATCTGTTAATGGCGGCATTATTGCCATGCTGACCTCTGACCTCAGAGGAACTATATTGGTTCTGGGCCAAAGCTGGCCTCTGTATTTATGAGTGAACCATGGGTTTACAATGGAGACAAGCAGATGTCAGTATTAGTATGAGACTGTGTGGTTTGGATGGGAGGGGTCAGCGCTCAGTGTGAGTGTGTGCTTTTATATTTGG
Organism: Pseudoliparis swirei; assembly: GCF_029220125.1. NCBI lineage: Eukaryota > Metazoa > Chordata > Actinopteri > Perciformes > Liparidae > Pseudoliparis > Pseudoliparis swirei. The sequence continues at coordinate 18,607,217 of NC_079394.1, read as the reverse complement.
CTATGAAGCTGAGATCAATAGTTGGTCATAAGGAGTTTGTGGAGGGATCCATGGAAAGGCAAGAGCCTTGTGAGGTGGGGGTCGGGGGGTTGGAGAAGGGCTGATCAATGGCAAGCACTATCTCACTAATTGATCGTGTTTCCAAGAGGGGTCTTTTTTAACAAGCCGGCGCTCAGAGAAAAGAAGAATAATCAATAGGAATTTTCCAATGTTGTCAATATGGCTTTTCCCTCCCCTCGACTCAAAATGAAATCATAAAGACTAAGCATCCTTGTGCATAACAGTCTGTGATTTTTGAATACAAAACTAAAAAACAAACCCTGCATCTGGAATACACAAGCACAAGAGATGTGGTTTTTTTTAAACAGTTAATTGGGATTAATTTGGATCATTTTTGAACAACTACTAGTTGTCCTGGGTGACTTCAGACTCTCGGCTCCAAGAGGAATCCATTATTGTTAATCTCAGGTTGTGGGTTTTATTGATCTGCTTGTAGTCTTGGTTCTAGTCATGTGCATGTACCACAGCTTTGTTTTCAACCAGTGAGTGCAGGGTTTTGTTTTCAGTACTACAATCGTTGTGTAGTAGATCTGATGAAGAGCTTTAGTTTCCATGGCCGTGTATCATTTATTACCCGTTAATTCATTTTGCTCATGTCAACGCTATTTTTCCTGTAAAAAGACGTACTCCAGTCTGATTACGCTCGAACGCACACGCACACATGTTCTACAGTGTTGTCTTTTTTTATAGTTCTTTACGGATTAACACTGTCTGGACTGTTAACAATAAACTATTCAGATATCATTTGTTGTTGTATGTAAATGTCTCTGTTGTCTCAGGGAGGCACCATCTGTTTCCATGGTAGTCCATCCACCTGCTTGCCTCTGCATGTCTTAAACTAATTTAAAAAAGAACAGTATATTATGACGCGGGCCACGTCCCTCTGTTTTTTCTTCTTCTCCTGCCTGCCCTTACAGCAGGACAGATAGTTTCTTATTGTACTGCTAATGGAGGGGAACGCCGGCCTCCTCATTCTTCAGCACCAACCAAAAAGAAAATAGAAGCTTCAAGTCTTTGGGAAAAGAACATTAAACTATCAGCCAAAGAATAAATGCAGAAACATTTGTTGGACTGTGTCAGGGGTCAAATTCTTCCCCTCTCCCAGATGCATACTTATACACTGCCGCCAAGTCGCCCTGTTAGGTCATCATACATGCACATGAGAGTTTTATGTGTGAGACAACAATGTCATTTTAGGAGATTGTTTCTCATACTCCAAATATAATGGGGATTTTTTTTGGTGTAAAGTGGAACTCATTCTTTAGCTTTTTCTGTTGATACTGGCACCCTATACCTGGCCTCCCATTACCATTTCCACCACATATTCTTCAAGATGGCTTGTCGACAAGTCTTTCATAAGGCCCAAGTCCTGAGGGGCAGTGAACCATCCCTTCTTTTAGCCAAGAAATAAAGACAATCCAGTAACATGGATTTGAATTTCCCGTCTGTTTTTTATATATACCACTCCGTAACAGGATGTCGGATGATGATGTTGTGGCGCAACAAATCATCAGCACAGCAGACTTTGTGTGAGAAGTAGCTGAGAAAAAGACAGATGTGGAGGAGGTGCTTTTTTAAATCCGAGTCTCTGGCCACAGAAAGAGCTGCAGATGACGTTGGCAAAGGTCATTGAACTGGATATATAAGCGTTCATGGATAAACTACTGTATTCAACACAGTATCCTAAATCATTACATTACCACCTGAAGGATGCTTACGACATGTAGTGTCTTGATTTACTCAGGGCAGGCTGGTGATCCCCTTTTAACACTTGTGAGCATTCACTTTTTACTTAAGTATTACTGTATAGCATTAACTGCATTGCTAACCTGGAGCTACCCATGGTGGGGTAGCACTGTCCAGTCCCTCCAGACCCCCTGTCAGCGAGCCCCTCGGGCTGGGGGCCAGCCAGCGTGGCGACAGGGCCCGAGGCTCCAGTGCACACAGGCTGGACCAGTGCGCAGCTGGCACAGGACCGCGGGGATGGCTCCTCCCTTGGGGCAATGCAAGGGGGAGAATGACACAAAGACAGACAGGGAGAGACGACGCAACGTCTAGAATATCAAATTTGCTGACAGGTACCGCATCAAACAGAGAGAGTCTCACTCGGAGTTAGACCGGTGAAAACGAGTTCATCGACCTTTTGTGGGGCTCGAGCTTTCTGCGAAGTGGTCTGATGTGAACTGGGAAGATCCTGGACTCAAATGTGCACAGGAAGTGTCTGAGTCGTAGGTTATGAGCCGAGTTTGTGTTCGGTCACCTTTGCTCCACTTTGGCCAGTGTTAGCTGTTGTGGCTTGAACCCTGACACGAGGAGCCGGCCCGGTTTGTTTTCTTTGAGAGAGCCGACAGAGGGGGCAGTCGGAAACAGAACGGTGGAGAAATGTTTTGACAGGAAATGGGAATAGACTACCAATGGGCTAATGTGGAGGAACAGCAGGGGGACTTTTAGAGTGGGTGGGATGCATAGGGGAAGAGAGGGGGCCACATTTGAAGTTTGGAGTTGCAGCTCAATGGCACTGTGAAAGGCCTCGCACTTTCAGAGTAGCTGGGGCAAACCCTCTCATTTGTCTGGCCACTAATAGGGTTCACCTTTGGTTGAGCAGTGTAGAGATTAAGTAGGGGCACTCAGAGGATCAGAAGGGGGCAGATTAGGGTGATTTAGAGGCACTTGAGATCGCAGGCAAGTGAGTGCTTCGCGGTTTTATGTGTGAGATTTGTATTTGTGGGGTTTTTTTTCATGTGAAATTCCTGTATTTGCCATTTATTTTTAAAGGGGATCTTCAGTATCATCAGGAACCCATGTATTTGTGTGTGTGTGTGTGTGTGTGTGTGTGTTTGGGGATGAGGGTGGTGTGGTGGGGGGGGGGGGGGGAATGGAGTCAGAGGCCAGTTAGCAATGGTATTTAGGAACCATTGGCTGTTTTCTTTGGCTGGATGCTGCTGCTGTGGGTGGAGCTGTTAGGGTGTGTGTGTGTGTGTGTATGTGTGTGTGTGTGTGTGTGTGTGTGTGTGTGTGTGTGTGTGTGTGTGATGGGAATCGGTCTGCAGTCTTAAGTTTCGCTAATGACTTAACAATGCCCCCTGGTGCTCGGCCGGCCCCGCTAGCCACCTTGTTTGTTTGTTTGTCTATTTATCTGGATTCTGGACGTACTATTTTTCTCCTAGGAGTTAGATTCCTCGACAAATTCTCCACCCTTTCACTTTTTAAAAACATTTCCCAACACTAATATTCACACATATGCAGTAGTTCTTCCATAAAATGTGATTAAGTATCCTTATTATGCTTAAGGCAATACGTATCCCTCCTGTGGGACACAAGAAAAGAAAAAAACAGTTTTCATACAATAGATCCATATTGTTAGCATTTCACTTTAAAAGCACCACGCTAACATAGGAGTAATATGGTAAGCATTGCAGGATAGAGTTATGCACTGAATGCAGTGTATAAAGTTAAAGCAGAGCAGCAATCTTTACTGGCTCTTTTGTGTTTCGCTGGCTTCGTCATTAATGCAGCAGATGTTGTGTTTCCCTCATCATGAACCAAAAGTTAAAGGAAAACGGGAACAGCAATCGTAATGTGACGATAATGTTTGGATGCATTTGTAAGCGTGTGTGTGTGTGAGTGTGAGTGTGTGTGTGTAATGGTCCTGATGAATCTGTCAGGGCAGAGGGCAGGGGGTGATGTGACTGCTGACAGGCTCCCAGCATGCCTGCTGGGAGCCCCAACAGTCAGCGTGCCCTCCCTTCAGCCTCCCCACCACCCGGCTCCCCATTCTCCTCTCCCAGTCCTCGGCTACACACATTTGCTGTGTATTAGCCACGGACAGTAAATTACAGCAACCTGGACCTCTGAGTGATTCCATTCCCATCTCTTCACACATTCTTCTTCTCCTCCTGCAGCACCATTATCCCGCTCACCTTCTCTTGCGTCTGTCTATCTCCCTCCTTTTCTCTCATTTTGATCTGTTTTCCTCCCTCTGTCTGTCATATTCGTCCTGGCATTTCGACTTCCTCAACCCTGTCAGATTTCTCTCCCCTTTCTGTCTTTCTCTCACTTCTGTTATACTTCTCTTCCGCCGTTCTTCTATTGTGTCACGCTACACAGCTCTCCCTCCCGTGCACATCCCCTCCGCTCCCCCTTTACTTTCTTACAAGCAAGTCCCTGTTGTCTAGGCTTCACAGGTTTCTCCACTGCTTCTCTTTCTCTCTCTCTCTCCCGCCCTCTCCTTCCCTCCCTCTCTTTGCCCCCCCTCTCTTTCTGGAAACAGATGTTGTTTGTCAGATCTTATCATTACTGGCTAATTAAGAAGACATCTCTTCTCCTTCTGTTGTTGCTTCTCTTCCCTCTCCTCTCCCGCTTGGTGGCATCAATCCCAGATTCATTGTTCTTTCCCAAGAACGGTTCAGGTTGAGCTTTGATATACATGCGTTATTGGTACATCTGCTTAGTGGCTGATTGATTGGAAGGGTATTGAGAAAGCAAGATGAGTGTTGGTGTATTGCAGATGACCTTCTGGTATGTTTGAGATCTCCTCAGCTGTAGAGGGTGCTCCGTGTCTACATGTGACAGTTGAGAGTATATTTTGAATGCTTGTCCCTCAGGATACACCAGGCATGCTGGGAGAGGTGAAGCCACTGATGGGATTTCTATTCCCTGTCCTGGTTGTGAATTCATGTTCTCCAGACTCTGAATATCTATCCATATCCATCTACTTGGCAGGCTGACCGCAGTCCCGTGTGGCCAAGCTTTGTATGCAATCTTTGCTTTTGGCTGCAGCTTGAGAGACTGAAACAGTAATTCATTTCAAATTGTTGAGATGCACATTTAGCAGCTTGTGAGAGGTTATGCAGTAAAACACTTTAACGCCCAGGAGAAACATCTTTGAAACACTCGAGTTCCCCTTGTGCACCCTTCCCATCTTTTTGCTTTCCTACCCTCGGTCCTCTTTTCCTCTCAGCTACGCCGTGTCTCAGTCACTTTTGCGGCGGCAAGCCTGAAGGTTTTACAGCGCTACCAAGCTCTATAAATCAGCACTAGTGGTTTAAATGTTTGGCTTTGTCACAGTTCTCAAGTTAAGAGGCGGGGTGGGCAGGGGCTAAGGTTGCAGGGGTGAAACCAGCCTGGGAGGCAACGGAGAGGAGGCCAAGAGGGGCACAGCCAATGCACCAGGCAAAAGTAGAAAGAGTTCCGCCACGTGTCTGCCTGAGACTCACTGGAGTCCATTTAAACATTTATTCTCTTACCACTGATCAATAAGATAGTTAAAACATTTTGTTTTTTTAAAAAGGTTTTATTTTATATAGTGTAGCTATTTCAGCTGAGTTTACTGATATGAAAACAGTATCTTTTCCAATTCTATATTTAAAGGATTAAAAATAATCTATATTTTTAAAACTTCAAAACTTCTCAAATGCTGATCATAGTAATCAGTAGTTATTTAAATGAGCAAACAAGACTAGCAACGAGTGCTGTTCACCCCTTCTGATCAGTGGAGTGGTATTTAGAAAGTAACTAAGTATATTTGGAGATATTCTGGCAGCAGTAGCTCAGTCCGGGGGACTTGGCTTGGGAACCCATTCCCAGTCTGGACCGATCAGTGTGGACTGGCAGCTGGAGAGGTGCCAGTTTGCCTCCTGGACACCCTCAGGGATCAATACAGTATGTTCTACTTAACGACTGTGCTTTTCGATACTTCTACTCTGCTCTATTTCCATTCGATTAAAATCAAATAATTGTACATTTGACTCTTTATTATACTGCAGGTGTAGTTACTGGTTACCTGACTAATTCAGCCATGTGAGTATACCGGTGGTGTTTAAAGATATACAGGATAAGTACACTGAATATCACAGAGAGGCCATCAGACATCAGGGTAACGTGACTGCCATTCATTTTCTAAAAGGTAGACAGTGGATCAAAGTTTCAGCTGTGACAATCTTGTTAAAATCAGAAAAGCTTCAGCGGTTTTATTGATGACTGCACTGTAAGAAAAAAACCCGTAAAAAGAAGGTCAAATGAGTGGCAGCTACGGCTGCTAAAACAAAACAAAAAAACAAATTTAAAAAATACTTACTTCAAATAAAGGACGAAAACCATAAATTTACAGTAATTTTCATTAAAGATTTTGCAGTGAAATTACTGTTTTTTTACAGATTTTTCCTGTAATATTACAATCAAACACCTTAATTAAAGTGATATTTCTATAGGTTCTGCAGTGAAATACTGTTATTTTACAGATTTTTCCTATATTATTACAGTCAAATACCTTCAATAAAGTGATATTTCTAAAGGTTTGCAGTGAAATACTGTAATTTTACAGAATTTGCCTATATTATTAGTCAAATACCTTCAATAAAGTGATATTTCTAAAGCTTCTGCAGTGAAATACTGTAATTTTAGATTTTTGCCTATATTATTAGTCAAATACCTTCAATAAAGTGATATTTCTAAAGGTTTTGCAGTGAAATACTGTAATTCTACAGATTTTTCCTATATTATTACAGTCAAATACCTTCAATAAAGTGATATTTCTAAAGCTTCTGCAGTGAAATACTGTAATTTTACAGATTTTTCCTATATTATTACAATTAAACACCTTCGATAAAGTGATATTTCTAAAGGTTTTGCAGTGAAATTCTGTGATTTTACAGATTTCTCCTGTATTATTACAATCAAACACCTTCAATAAAGTGTTCAATTATTATGAAATATAAGCTGTTGAAATGATTACTGTGAAAAATCTAAATACATTTAAACATCTACAAAACTTCCAATGTTTCAATTTAACTAGGGTTAGAAACTTAATTACAAAGAAAGTACACACCAATATTGATTTTAAAACATTTTATTTAATGTACATTTTCAAAATCAACCAATTATTCACCATCAGTTGATAAGTCAAAGCAAAACATACAAAGGTCCATAAATATTTACCAGAAGTGACAGTGCAGATAAAGAACAATCTTCCTAATTTCCAGTAATCAGCCAGATCCTCGGTGCATCTGGGGAAAAAAGAGAAGGACAAACAAATTCACTGGAAAGTCCTTAGAAAGTTAGCTTTGTTTCTTACCATTCTTTTACAAGCTTAAACAGACTATTTTGAAATTGTCTGTACCAACGACCGTTATGAAACATCCTGTCAATCTGAACACAGTCAGCTTTTAGAATGATAGTAATTAAATGTTTACCTATTTAAAGATGCACCTAGTGCATGTCTTCACTTCCATCAGAAACACATTTCAATAACTTCATGAGTCACAAACCATAGCAACAGCAAGCCTGTCAAGCCGTGTTCATCACGATTTAGTGCCCTCTTGAAACACCTTTTCTTAATTTGGCTTTCTGTTGTGTCGTCGTCGTCTGAATTTGCAGCGCTTTTTTTAAATGCTGCACATGTGCTGTCAATGAAGTGTTTTTCTTAATTTGCTTGTGTTTTGTGTATTAGCATGTTTTATTAAGTTGCAGTGCCCTGACCTCTCAGGGCCACCGTACAACTCAAAGGAAGGAAGGCCGAAGGAAAAGCTTTTTTTTTTAACAGTGGGGGGAATGTCTAAAAAGTGCTTTGCTAAGATCATTAAAGTACTTAAGAAATAATATCTAATATTAATCACGAATAGTGGTTCAAATGGACTAATATCTTTATATATGCTGCAGTGGATACTTACGAGTGATGGACTTTGGGTGTTTTCCCGTCAATGCTTGATCTGAAAAATGTAAGCAAGTTTTGCGCAATTAGTTATTATCAGTGTTGAAAAGGGTAATGTGAAAATGAATCAGAAAAAAAACTGCCACCACATATTTTAGTTTGAGTTGTGCTGGCACCCATCATTTGCTAGACTGAACTACATCACCGCTTACCTCAATTTAGCCTCGACAAGACTGGTGTCCGAATCATTGGGTCCAGACTGAAGACAGGTGGGGACAGAATCTCATGCCGACATGATGTTCAGGAAACTGGAACTTAAGGCAGGCGTAGTCATCATTACTGCTTGAAGACTCACAGGTCAACCGGTTGTCTGTGGGCTGACATGATTCTCTCTACAGCCAGAAAAAAGACAAAATAGAAAAGATTAACAATAATAATATAACTTTAAATAGCATTTACAACATAAAAGTGGTTCTAACAATAACGATGTATTCTGTTGTTAAATTAAGACACTGAACTTAAAACAACGACAACTTGTATCCGATCATGGGTAACTAAATGTTCTACTTCTTAATGACATAAATGTAAACATTGACTCAAAGGACACTCTTTGGTGACGTCCTCATCTGATAATGTGGACAGTAAATTAAGATTTGATCATGAAACCATCCCCTCACTGGACAGCTCACGGACCTTCTGAGGAGCTGTGAGCTGTCATGTCCCGCCACAGCGCAGTTATAAGCGTCATGTCAACAACAGTCACGTGAACAGAGTCCCGACCACATCAACAGCATCAACAGCCGTCCCGACCACGTCAACAGCATCAAGTTAAGAGCGTCACGTGAACAGAGTCCCGACCACGTCAACAGCATCACGTAAAGAGCGTCACGTGAACAGAGTCCCGACAGCATATGACACAGCGCAGTTATAAGCGTCATGTTAACAACAGTCACGTGAACAGAGTCCCGACCACGGCAACAGCATCACGTTAAGAGCGTCACGTGAACAGCAGTCCCGACAGCATATGACACAGCGCAGTTTATAGCGGTCACGTGAACAGAGTCCCGACGTCACGTGAACAGACCTGTACAATAACGTGTCTGGTCACGTGACTGTCTGACAACCCGCTCGGTATTTGTGAGCTTGTGTCTGCTTGGAACCAGTTTCAAAGCACTTCAATAAAATCGTGGTTATTAGATGCACGTGACCCTCAGGTGTCTTAACCCACCTGCCACTAATGAACCTATAACAGCTAAACATTACCTGGGCTAACATGTTAATGTTGGCTCTTTCAACACAGAAACCGACAACCGTTACATCGACGATGTTAAAGAAACGTGAACACACACACTTAACAGATAGCCAAGTTAACCTCTTGATGTCGAAGAAAACTATGCCTCAGAAGATCAGAAGTAGCTACCCGCTAGCTCACACGAGGCTAGCTCAACCCCTCACCAGAGCCGAGTAGAAACCTCAAAGTGTCACTAACGTTGCCCGTTCAATACAACGTTACTCTCTGAAATTAAATTAAGTTGGCATTCTTACCTCAAGAACAGCTGTCATGTCAGGAGGCTGTGCGTTTCCTGAGTCAATGAAGCAGGAGAGCAGCGCCAAACTGCGGAGAAGTGGCGCGAAACCAGGTTCAACAGTTCAATCTGCTTTTTGTGTTGATTGCTGTGATCAGTCTGATCACTGCACCTGGCCTCTCCTTTGAACTCTCTCTCTCTCTCTCTTTCTGTCTGTCTGTCTCTGTCTGTGCTATTTTCTTCTCTAGTAACTAGATTCTTAGAAGAATACAATACAATACAATAAAATAGCAGGACAGGACATATTACATTTAAGAAGTTAAATAATAAAGGAAATTTAAAAAGTAATAAAAATGAAAGTAAATACAGTGTATCTAAGTGTATATAAAGTGAAAGCGGTGCAATGTTCATTGATGTTGTTCAATTTGAGGAGGATCTGGCCAGAGGTGATTCATTGTAAAGTCTAATAGTTGCCAGGAATGTTCTCCTGTAACTGGAAGGTTCTCCTGTATCTGGAAGGTTCTCCTGTTTCTAGAAGGTTCTCCTGAATCTGGAATGTTCTCCTGTAACTGGAAAGTTCTCCTGTATCAGGAATGTTCTCATGTCTCAGGAATGTCCTCCTGTATTAGGAAGGTTCTCCTCTATCAGGAATGTTCTCCGGTCTGTCCTTGTGAAGCAGAGCTAAAGCAGTCTGTTGGAGAACGTGCTCCGCTGTCCCTGCAGTAGGTGGTGGAGAGGGTGGTCCGGTTCTCCAATATGGACAAACATTTCTTCATGTCCTCCTCTCCACCTGTTCCTTCCACACCAGTTTAGTGAGTCGGTTGGTTTCTCCAGTTACAATAGCAGACTACGGAGAAGTTCAGAGCACTGGTCCAACAGCCTGGTAGAACATCACCAACATCTCAGAGCACTGGTCCAACAGACTGGAAGGACATCTCCAACATCTCAGAGCACTGGTCCAACAGACTGGTAGAACATCATAATTGAGATTTGTCATATTACAAACATTTGAGGACTTGTGAACCTTTGAAGGAGTGCATTTTTGTTCTTCTCGGTTTCAGGGATGCTAAGTGCTAGATATTGCCAGCCTACATGGTTGGGTCCCATTTGGGAGTGGCTACAACCTGGTAAAGCTAAGCTATGACATGTTGAAAAAGAAGCTAAAATCAGCCCAAACTCTTAACAGGATCTCAGATTTGCAAAGCCACACACCTCTTCAAGTCCTGGATTTCAGACAGACAATTAACTATTGTGGGTGTTTTGGGGAAATGTCACCCCATCACCTCATTGTAGGCCCTGTCCTGAGTGTCTGTGTTCAATCTTGGATATCCAGGACTAATATTTAGGAGATTATGACCATTTTGCACTTGTCAAAAATGCGAATATAGAGAATTCGCCCCAATTTGACCCGTTGGACCTTTTTTTGAGGCCCTTAACTCAGAGCTATCGGTCCAAAACTCTAGGGTATTCATATTAAGATGTTCCTCTTTGAATCTGAAGAGGATCCACATATCTAAGTTGGTTGAAAGTAGGACAAATTAACTAAAAGTTTGGTTTAAGGATTTTCCTCTTGTAAAGATTCTAGAGGCGATTTCACCCCATGATGTCAATGTATTATATTTAGGTAAATATAATATGTAAGATTAATTTTAAAAGACAATTAGGAGGTTAAGGGTCAGTTGGCAGAGTAGTGTGTGTGTGTGTGTGTGTGTGTGTGTGTGTGTGTATGTGTGTGTGTGTGTGTATGCATGTGTGTGTTTAAAAAGATGTTAGTGTGTCAGAATTTCTTTTAATTTATTTATTATCAGTTCTGATTACAAATATTGGACTCTGGACAAATAACAGCAAATACTCATGCTCCTCTAAAGAACAAGTATCAAAACTTATCATTATTTCTTCTACTTTGTACTCTTGAAAAACTGCAATATGTAGATGTTTAATGAAAAAGTTAGCTAAATTTAGATTTATAATATAAATATAATATGATCTACCTTAAAATTACAAAGAAAATCGTTAAATTGTTAGTATGGAAAAACCTTCATATAAGGAGCTACACATTTAATTACAGGTAATAATTGTTATTTTACATGAATTTGTATGTCATTTAAGAAAACGGTAAAAAGACTGTATTAATAATACAGTCATTTTTCTTTTAAAAAATGGGAAAAAAATGTTATTTTGAATTATTAGCATAATACTTAAATTAACAGTTGGGTTGTTAATTTACGGATAATGTCTGTAATTTCACAGAGTTTTGTATGTAATTTAAAAAAAAGGTAAAACTACTGTAAATATTTAGAGTTATTTACCGTAAAATTAGGATCTTTTCTTACAGTGTGGATGTGTGTTTTACAAGCCGTCACAAAAAGGGAGAAAAGACGAGCTCGGAGTCTGTTTGGCTGTGAGATGTTTGTTGGTGAAAGGCGAGTGAAGCTGATGCCACAGATATCCCTGTATGTTTAGGAGGAGGATGAGGGGGAGGAGGAGGGTTGGCCTGGGTGGCTGGTGTGAAAGGTCCTGTGGTGGTATGCGACAGAGGGGGTATCAGTTCGTGGAGGGTTCTCTGTGCCCCATTAGCAGTGTCAAAGGTCATGTGCCCCGGGTGTTAACCCTGGTGACCAGTCTAGCTTCCAGTCTGCCAGGGGACCCGGGTCCAGGGGTATTTATTACTATCCCCCCCGCTTCATCCCCCAAACACAGCTCTCCCAATGGAGGAAAACAAAACACCTCCATTCCTCCCCCCAGCCTTTCCTCTGCCGAGGTATATGTACTAATTGGATGCATATCCATACTCTGATGCGTGATGACCCTGGTCTGGTTTATCTAAACCCTAGCACACAGCCATGAGCTACTTTACAATTAAATATCAGCTTGCATTTGCAAAAATAGAACTTTGAGACATTTGTTTTTGAGGCCTCCTTTCTTTGCTAATGGGTATATTTTTGCACAATCGATTGTGCGCACATGGTTGCTTGCAAGTCGCTATTTGTGAATTTCGCTGTGAAAAAGCTCATGAATGTGTGGGTGGTTTGTACAGCCAGCGTGTGACATATGCACGCATACGCACACGTATCTGGGCCTGCTGGATGAGTTAGTGCTCTCTGTGTGTGAGTGTGGCAGAGGAAGGCCCTCAGCATGTCAGTATGTTTTAATGCTTCACATCTGGTTTCCTAATTTTCCTCCCACCCTCCCTGCCCTCCCCTTAGCTCCCCTCCACCGCGATGTCAGGACACTGTTTTGTTTTTTCAGTGTTGAGGGGGGGCGGGGGGGGGGGGATTCTGATGAGTGATGGCCCTGAATACAGGACATCAACATTCTCCCTCTCTTCCTCTTTCTTTCCCCCAACCCTTTTCTTCACCTTTCTGTTCCTCTATTTCGCCGCGCTCTCTGCTTATTTCTTACAATCAATACCTGTTGAGCTTCATGGATTGGGTCCGATTTACATGGATGAAAAAAATGAATACCTTTCTACCTCTTATCTTTGCCTATATGTCTGAGCAGCAGAGCATCCATGTGTGCTGAACAACTAGTTTGTCCTCCTCATTCTGCGCCTTAAAGTTTCCCCTCCTATATTTTTTGGTATTAAAGCATGTGTCATCTTTTGTGCAGTAACCCCAGAAATGAAAGGCCATAGCCAATTCCCAGAAGAGAAGACAAGCAGAGAAAAAGTTTTCTAACTTACTTGAACTTTGCATTAAAGCCTTTTGCATCACATGCTTCAAGAGCTGCTGCTACCAGTAAACCTCTGTTTACAATGAGCACAGAGGGCGATGTGTTTTATGTCTCTGTGAAAAGGCAGTTTATGTCAACAGTGATTAGTGCTGATGAACGCCTATGAATTTTTTTGTTAGGGGTCCTGTGCTGCCTAGGTGCTCGTTGCATGATTAAGGCCATATGTAAAGCCCGATGTGCAACACTTATGTGTAACAGATGCCCCGATGCACCGAGAAATGTGAAACTGAGAGTTCAAACGAAGGGGTGAGATGTTTGCAAAAAACGCATTTCTGAGTGTGTTTAGTGTCGCTACTTGCTGGTTGGTCGTTGAACTAGTTTTAGTTAAGCACGTTGTCAACGTTAGGATGGCCGCCTCACACTGGGAGGCCCGTGTTTAGTCTTGGGAACTGAAGCAGATGCAGGCAAAAGGGATTCGAGGCCTTGACAGAGATACAGAAGTGAAGGCAGAAAAGAAAAAGCAGACTCCCCGTGGTGCCACAGTGGAAAATGATCCCGAGGTTTAAGACGTCTGTGTTTTGTTTGTGTTTCCTGTCTTAAGTGTGCCTGTAGAGGGTAGCTGCTGTGGAAGATACAACTTGGTCTCCATTGCTTACCATAGTTAAGTCTGTGGAATTCAATTACCTCCTACATTTGTCATCAAACTGAAATAATTAGTTTGCGCTTATCAAGTTTTGATATTTAGTCATATTTGTAAGTAATCTAATCTCACAGACAGCTATTATTTTTCTCCAATAAGGGTAACACGTTTAAGCTTACATTCTATTCAGCTTAATTATTAGCAACAGTTGAAAACCACATAATTAGAGATATATATGAGTTTACCCGTAGATTTATTTGCACAATGTTCCACTTAACAGTGTTTTAAACAAACATAATCACCATTTTACTCTTGCTTTACGTGCATTTTCAGTGAACGTAAAGAACTACGCACACATTAAAAAATAAACACACTTAAGCTAGTGAAGTTCTTTGAAAAAGGACTTTCTCTGCAATTTTCCTGTGACTCGTAGATCCCCTCCAATTCTTTGCATGTTCTCCTTATCTCTTCCCCCTGGATGGGGAGGTGTGTGGGTGTATTACATTAAATTACCAAAACAAAAACAAACAACAGCAATATTAAACTTTTGCAACCACAATAGAGGAGGGGATAAAAAACAGAGAGTCCTCGACTTCTTATTAATTATGCAAGATTAGTCTAATTATAATTCAGCAAATGAATGTGTGGCAGAAGGTGCGAGGCGACGGGGCTGGGAGATTTGCATGTTAAGTGGGCAGGGGGAAGCGGCTAATGCATGCTAATATATGCGTCAATGTCTCGCTTTAATTTCAGCATTTGCAGCTGTGTGCGTCCGAACTGAGGGGGGTGAAAAGTTGACTCAATGGATTTTTAGGAGGGGGGCAAAGGTGGGGGTGTCGTTGTATTATGTTGTGCATGCATGCATGTGACGGTGTGTTTCAGTGTGTGTGTGAGGCATCTGGTGTCATACAAACAGGGAATGATGAGAAGAAGTCAACAAACAAGGTCAAGAACCCTCAGAAAGTGCACAAAGCCTGAGATGGATATAGACAACCTCTCAATTAGGGTTGTGATATCGCTATCTGAGGCGTCCCGGCAAGTTGTATCATGTCATTCACTCCAATGAATAATGACTGCTGGTTAGATGAACACTAAGTAGCTGACAAGCAAGTGGTGAGAAAACGATTGTGGCCCAACCACAGCCAGACCATGGACATGCATTAAAACCAAAAAGGACCTCACTCCTTATGAATGACAGCTAGAGCCTTTAAAAATGGGCCATTCTGTAAAAATCATCACCCAGGATAAAACATAAATATTGCATAACCCTCAAAGGAGGCAGTAAAATGAAACAGCACTTTTGATCATGGTCTGTTTTCAGGGGCAGGAACACATCGTATAACTTCCCTTGTGTAATGTCCTCTACATATTGAGATTTGAAATCATGCTAAACTGATAGTCATGATGTCCAACGAGTACATGCAAAAAAGGACTGATGGGAGAAATAGAAGGAGGAAATGGGAGAGGCACAAATGTGCAATTTTAAATGTTTCCACCCAAAACGGAGGTGGAGCGAAGCTTTGAGGTTGGAGGTCCGAGGTCTCTGACAAATTATAACCACCGTCGGCCAACAAAAATATTGATTGTCCTCCGACGAAATAGCTCAAATCAAGAAATATTGGACACGCTGTTGGAACCGAGAGACTGTTTCAAGCCAGATCCTGTTCGCGGGGAAGAAAGCTGGAGCGAGTGATGGAAGAATAGTGAGTTAAAGCTGACAGAATGAGAGATTAGTATTCAATGGGAGAGTTCAGGGCTGTGGGGCCAATATGAAGTCCCTCTCCAAACAACCGCTCTCCATTAAGATGACTTATTTTTGCAGAAAGCACAGTGTGGGTGGCATTGGGGCGAACCATGAAGCCCCCAACCGCTGCATCCTTTTTGTCCAGCCCTGTTGTTGTTTGTTTAATTGGAACATAATGGATGTGTTTTACTTTAGTAAGACAGAGTCCTGTTCACCTAAAGTGAAGTGGACATCTGGTTTGAGGGTTTTATATTTGCCAATTGCCATAATTATATCACGACGACGCATCACTTCGAGGCTCATTTTTCTTTTCTTTTGCTTTAACATATTTTGTACCGAAGGAGATTTGTTTGGATCTCCATGCCTTCGTCTGCACCTGCCCTCTTTCTACATACTTTCCTCCATCTCACCTTGCCAATTCTCCCTTCTCGCTATATTTCAGTGATGGAATGTGTTCTTGTTGTTGCCTTCTCTTTCCCATCGCTGTCTTCGCCTCTCAGCACAGGGACTTTGGGATTGCGGCAGAGCTGCGTTGCCATGGCAGCGGGCTATGTTGCCGAACTGTGTACACCTGGGATTTGGAGTCTCTCTCCGAAGTCTCCCTCTCCCCTATTTATTCCACCTTTCTCTCAGGTTTTCTTTGGTGTAGCAGAGGCTATCAGCACCCCGCTTTCTCTGAGCTTCTCTCAGTCTCCACAGCCTATCACCCTCAAAAGTACACTCACATACGTAATGAGACACATATACTTGAAAACAAGATTCCTGTCCATACCAGTGCCTGTGCCTCTATCACTACCTCCCTCTTTCCACCTCCTCATTTCACTTTCTCTGTAGTTGTCTCTACATCGTTCCCTCTCCATTCCCATGTGGGGGTTCAAATACGGCATTGCGGGATACCACGGTCCCCCGAGTCCCCTGGCATACATCACTGTCTCCAGTTTACTTTGAAACAGAGCAGCACGTTTCACTGGACTGTGCTTCAGATTCTCATCACATTATTTAAAGTGTAATAACATTGACTTTAATCGTAAGCTAAACAGCTGGGATTGATGTCAGAGCTGTAATCATGTAGACATGCAAACACACACACACACACACACACACACACACACCGTACCTGTCTCTGAAAAATAATGAATGTCTTCTTTGACTGCCAGTGTGCCACGCTAGCACCATTCTTTCATGTGATTTCTGCGTTGCTGATGTACAAACATGTGTCCTCTTATTTACCGTTGCAGGTTTTTCTTGAAGTTTTTCCTAAAATGTAACCAGAATTGTCTGAAGACAGCGGGAAACCCGAGGGATATGAGGAGATTTCAGGTACAAAAAGTACAAATGCATGCTTGTGTGTGAGTGTGAAGTAGGAGGCTGGTGACACGTAGGACTGAATATGGAAATCAAATTATGTAAAATAAATTGTATTTTACAGTCTGCAAAACATAACCGCTCCATGCCCCTCCATCTAAGTTGATGGAGACTAAATAGTGAATTTCTTGTCTGTTCTAAGTAGAGTTTATGTCACAAACTTTGGCATAGTAAAGCTCTGGAAAATATTTCCCAATGGAAGACATATAGAGGAGGAAGTAAGAGGTGAGTCAAAAATCAATTAGGAGTCCGAGAGATGGAAAGACAAACGAAAGGAGCTAGATATGTGGGAGACTTGGTGGTTGGGATGCAGGAAATAGGTTGAGGTGTTTCAGGAAGTTGTCAAGAATTGAGTGATTGGCTCCAGATGGAGGAGGTCATGCTCCGTGACCCAGGAAGTGGTCACAGGGGACACTCCCGCCCCACTTCCTCTGCCGTCTTTCAGCACCAGCGGTCCCTGTCTGGCATTCTCCTTCTCCCCGCAAACCCTGCGTACCTTCCCCTTCTCCGTGCTCCCTCTGTCTTCTACGATGTTTGCTTTAACTCCTGCGATGTGACACATGCTGAGAAGTTATGAGCACACAGGCGCTCCAAGACTCTCATCTCTGGGTTAAAAGGTGATCAGAGCTGGACAGAAGTCTGCTGCTTGATCGATAATTTACAGTTATTTTCCTTTAGGTTCACCTCCCTTCCCACCGCCTACAGCACATATGCTTTTTCTCTTTCTCTCTCTCATGTTCCATCACCTGCAAAATTACTGCCATGTGTTTATTTCGAAGGGAGTGCACAGTTTATCGTTGCTGTCTGATTTTCTAAAAATGCCCATAATAAATAGTTATAATTTACTATTTAATTGAAAATGACCTTTTCTCACGGACCGGTTCCCTTTAAAGCTCATAAACATGTTCCTAAAACACACTCAAACTCATTGTCACTTTCAGAAATAGGGTCATTAACAAAAAAAGGAAAAAAACTACAAGTATCCTCTCATTAATTATATGTGTGTCATCCATGCGAGGCAGATGTGGGAAGGGACGCGCACGTGCTGTGGCCAGAAAATCAAATTATGGCCCCTATATATCATCCACTGTTTTAACGGCCGGCAAAAATGGGAAATTTGGTCCATATGTTTGGTGTCATTGAAGGATCAGGAGAAGACAGTGATGAGCCTGCTGCATGCTGTATGAATCAAAAAGTTAGGCAAGAGGTAGTGGAGAGGCCATATGGAGACCCGATGGAGGAGTGGAGGGCTGTATGAGCAGTGTCATCACCAGAATGCAGACATATTATGAAGATCCCAGGGATGTCACATTACCTCTTGAGAAATATTACTATCACCTGTATGCTCTAACCGATTGTCGCTCAGGGACTTTGCTGTTGTAACTGGAGATTGTGACTCAGCGTGCTGTCTGAGTTGTGCACACACACACACACACACACACACTCATGTATCTCCCCCCTCTCTTCCTCTCAGGTGGTCTTGTCCAGCACTGTGAGTGTAGACGGCCACGTCCTCGCGGTGTCTGACAACATGTTCGTCCACAACAACTCAAAACACGGCCGGAAGGCCCGCCGACTGGAACCAGGCGAGTCTGTCGAGAATAATATGGAATATGGTGAGACTGACACTGCAACACGACAATGTTACACTCCATTTATCTTTTATTTTTATTTCACTTCATCATTCATACTCAGAAACATACTGTAACAGCAGGTGCTTGAGTTCCTTAATGTCCATTTATAATCACTGTGATACATCAAACATAACCAGTGGTGCTACTGAGGTCATTAACTCAGCTAATTAATGCATTCATTAGGACACTTGGCTCACATGAAGACGATAGAAATAATATTGTCTTAAATTTAAATATGCATTATAGGTTTCCAGTTTGAAGTCCACAAATCACATTTATCTCTAAACTCAAGTACCAATCTGCACTATGTTATACTATAGTGAAATGTACTTTGTCACTACACTACAGTTATCTGACAGCTGTAGCAAATACTTACTTTGTTAATTAATATTTTGCATACAAACATGAGACGGACTCTTCCATTTCAGAATAACATAACATTACTTTGTTAAGTAGTATTAATGTAGTTGATGTAATATCTCCACAGCAGCCAGCCTCAACATTAAAATACCCCAAACCCAATTATGTATCAATAATTATAATCCAATAATAGTACAACTCTCACTGGGTCAATTTCCTACATGTTAGTGATTTTAGTACATTTAGCTCTAATACTTCCATATATGTACATTATGTTTTAAGCGTCACACCTAGTTCCTTTACACAGCTGTTCTGCCACCTTTCCACAATGTAAAGTACCAATGAGCCTGTACTCTGTGAACTATTTTCCACTGGAGCTTTTTTAATTCTATGTGATAGCAGGTCATGTGATTCCTAAGCTCCCTGTGACATGGATCGAACACTCTGTTCTTCATGCAGTTTGTGGAGTTATTCATGGATAAAAGCCAGATAGATGTAATTTAAGATGAAAAATGTTCGCTTTTAGATAAGCATTTTAGTTCTGACGTGGAGAAAAACTGAAGAGCCCTTTCAACACACTCCCCCTGAAAGAGCATTGAAAGCTCTACGCACGCTACTTTAGTAACGCTTGCATTGCTCTTCTGTGCAGCCACCCCGTGTATCAAAGCCATCAGCCCCAGTGAGGGCTGGACCACCGGCGGGGCGATGGTCATCGTCATCGGGGAGAACTTTTTTGACGGCCTGCAGGTGGTGTTTGGCAGCATGCTGGTGTGGAGTGAGGTAGGAATTGTCTCCAAAGCATCTTGCTAATGATGCTACAGTCTGCAGCGTATTTTGAAATGATATATATAGCATATGGCTTGTCTCATTATTTAAATGATTTATGTGCAGTCTACACAAATGAATCTTTCCACAGTATTGTGTTAGCCTAAATATTTAGAAGGCATGGCGGGGGATAATGTGTTGCGGTCTTTTGACATGGTTTCTGTCCCGTTCCTCAGCTGATCACGCCACACGCTATCCGTGTCCAGACGCCTCCTCGACACATCCCCGGGGTCGTCGAGGTCACACTGTCTTATAAATCCAAACAATTCTGCAAGGGGGCGCCTGGGCGCTTCATCTACAGGTATTTAGACAACACACGGTGTGCTTTGTTTGGACTTCTCAATGGGACACAGGTTTTCGGGTCTTTAAGCATTATATTTGATTGTTTCTCCCTTTTTCTATTTCAGCCCTCAATGAGCCAACTATAGACTACGGCTTCCAGCGTCTTCAAAAGGTCATTCCTCGACATCCTGGTGACCCAGAGAAACTAGCCAAGGTTAGAGACTCCTAAATAAAAGATTGCTCATGATGTTTGCTCAAGGAGCTGTGCATGCTACACTCTTACCAAGATATTAATGTCATAAATGATGTGCTTTGCAGGAGATTCTTCTAAAGAGAGCAGCAGATCTGGTTGAGGCCCTCTACGGAAATCCACACAGTAATCAGGTAAACAGCAGCAGCTTTGGTCCGATGTCCTCAACACTTTAAATGACAAGTTGGTTTACTAGATAAAACATGCAGATATTTAAAAGACTACACCAGTGATATGCATGTTTGAGCAAATTAAATATGACTTCCGTGTACTTTGAGGGATTTGAAAAGCTGCTCTAGATAGAGCCGTCATTATGAATATTTAGAGGGCTTTGTCAGATTATGATTGTATGAAAATATAGTTCTGAAGTTTCAGAAGCTTTTCAGTGTTCGTGTGTGAGGAAGCTTCGTAGAGATTGTAATCTGCTGCCAGAAAGTGGAGTCTAATTGGATTTAGCTCCGACATATACTCAGCATTTTTAATGCTCACCTGTTTCCTGTCAGATTATAGTTGTGTGAGTTTACAGTTAGCATTTTGACAGCCTAAACATTTGCATCTGGCCTCTTCCTGTAAATGTGAAACTGCAAGCCATCGCTCATTTCTGTGTCTTTGTGTCTTCTGCAGGACATGCTTCTGAAACGTGCGGCGGACATCGCCGAGGCGCTTTACAGTGTTCCCCGTCCTCACAGTCAGCTGCAGGCACTGCCTAGCTCACCAGCCCACGGCAGTGTCATGGGCCTGGGCTCCTATCCTTCCCAGTTAGGCGTCAGCATCGGGGACCACGGACAGAGCAGCCAAGGTGAGCAAGATAAGACATAACCCAATTAATACTCTCATTTCCCCCCCATTAATGAAGCTCAGAACTGACCCAATCTTTTCATTGTTACTTCAGGTTACATTAGAAATGCCAGCAGTTTGTCTCCAAGGGGTTACCAGTCAGCCTCCACTCCTCAGCATTCAAGCTACGGGGGCAGCGGAGGGATGACTGGAGGCTATGGGACAGTTCCCATGACCAGTCTAGGAGTACCTGGCTCTCCTGGTTTCAGCAGCGCCTCTCCCACAGGCTCTCCCTACAGTAAGACCGTATAATGATCTCTACGTTTTTGAGTCAGCAATGATATTAAGACGTCAGACTGATTGTTGCTCTCTCGTCCACAGTAATGCCCTCCAGCCCCACTATACCAGGGAGCTCCAGCTCATCATCGTCTCTCTTGCCTTTCTCCTCCTTCCCGTCTGCTGCTAAACAGAAGAGTGCTTTTGCTCCCGTCCTCAGGCCCCAGGGCTCTCCCTCCCCTGCCTGCCCCGGCTCAGGGGGAAACAGCTTCAGAGGTAGCCATCCAACTCACTATCTGACCCCCCTGTCTGAGCTCACGAATGCAGTCTAACCCCCTGTACTAACCGCTCGAAAACCGCTTTGACTGAGCAAGACAGAAAGAAAAGTTGCTGGATGTACAATAATGCAAGACCTGATTGATTAGAATCATAGATTTTGTATATTTTTTTCTCTCCAGCGATGACGGGCCTGGTTGTTCCCCTGATGTAGCAAAGCACCCACCCCAATCTACCCCAGACCACTGCTTCACTTAGCCCCTCTTTTGGCAAATAAGAGGGAGGGGAGAACGGAAAATTGATCACTAACCATGTTTAACTTTCCCTCATGAGCCCCCCAAACTGCCATTTCTTAGTCCCTTTTTCATCCAAGTAGATGAACAGGATGGGAAACGATAACGTCCAAAGAACAGCCGTCTACGGAAGAGGCAAAGCACAGTACTTCACCCACAACTACAGACAAAGCTCCCGAGCTAACAGCACCAGACTGGACCAGGTATCGCCGTGTGTGTACGTCATGAAGCGTCTGCATTCTGAAAGGAAACAAAAGGAAATCTCGAGCTTCAAAAGCATCTGTATTTACCTCTGGCCTGCTATCACATGCAGCATTTGATTCTTCCAACAACCTGCCTAAACCTCGGCCAGAGACGGACAACTCTGATGTAACACTCTGAGAAGCAGGGTGCTACTTGTCCGTGTATGGACACCTTAAATGGCATGAGTGTATACTGTCTGTGAGTTAGCGAGAGTTTGGTTTTTTCGTAGACTTTTCGATGACAATTAACATTCCAGAAAAATAGACCCTTTATTTTTTGTTCTGATCTCTACGGTTTTACAAGGGAGAACTCTTTGTCTCAAGGGTCATTACTAAAGGAATTCATATATTGATTTATTTAAGAACAAGCAATTTAACTTATTATAGTTAGTTTAGGGAATAATATAAACGTGTTTTTATAAAGTGGTCCTTTTCCAACTGTTAATGAAATTAAGTTATCTCAATAATTGGTAATTCATTTGCTAATTGATCATAGGGAATTGATTTTGTAGTGGAGATGATAAACTCCTGCACACTTTTGTGGAATAAAATATCCCCCGTTTTCAGGTTTGCACATAACAAAATCTTAATGTTATGCCTGCATCTAAAGAAGGTTACTGTCCTTGTGTAAAGGAAATATGTTAGTTAGCTTTATCATTTTTTATTTCACTTATATTGCATGCTTTGTCACACCAATGCCCTGATATTATTATTTCATTCCACATCGCAAATTTGAATTTGTATGACTAAACGATTTGACAGTGTCATTTTAAATGTCTCAACCAACACAGGTCTCTAGTCACTATGCAGTACGGTGAATGAAAGCATACAACTGCTCAATTGAAAAGAACGGGGCTTATTAGGTGTTCATGAACCCATATCATGCTGTTCGTACTCATTGATTTGTGTCATCACAACACAAACTTCATTCTCAGGATGTGAAAACAGAGAACACAAAGATTAGATGACATTTGCAAATTTGTTTTTAGAGTTTGGTTAATTTTATTTATTTAAAGAAAATATTAGCAATTTAATACTATGTTTTTTTGAAGCCATCGTCCTTTGAAACGGTCCACAAAATGGTGCAAATGTGATTTGTATATCTCAAGGTGTAATTATATTTTGTGCTCCAAATAAAACAAATAAGTAAAAAATGTCCCTGATGTTGTTTTAAGTTATTTTTTGTTGCATTGCATTGTGAATTGTTACTTTTTTACATGTGTGCAGAAACCGTATTACACAAGTAGGGTCAAACACACACATACACACACACAGACACACAGACACACACACACAGAGACGCACACGCACTGTATTATGAGACGATTTCCTCGTCATTAAGGTTTTCCTACAAGGCATCTCAGCGTTGGATCTATTTCTGACTGCGCCCATCACCTGTGTGCTCGTACAGCTTGCTACACTGTTTTGTATACATAGCTGATGAGCCGCAGCATCTTAATTGTGATGCGAGCGTTAAAGACTGAGTAGAGCATGTCAGGATAAACAAGAACCCCCCCCCCCCATCTCTCTCCTCTTCAATAAGCCTGCTTTTCTCTGAGGACCGAGCCTCTGGGGGCCCAAGCGAGAACCACATGAGTCTCCCTCCAATGTGGCCTCCTCCTCTAAGTCTCTTTCTCTCTCTTACAAACACACACACACATTCACACACACACACACACCTCGACATGTGCCTCACCACAGCGTTGTTGTTTTGGTCTTTGTTTGGTACTGCTTTATCCCGTCTTTCTCTCTCTCCTCTCTTGTGCTCCCCTGAAATGGCCCTTCTCTGCTAATGTAATTAGCACTGGTAGAGAAGGGCAGTTAATTACCCACTCTATTTTGATCGGGTAATGAATGTTATGCCAGGAAACAGCAACTGTTTCATTAACATAGCGCTCAAAGCAGTGACGGGGCAGGGTAGCACCCAGTGGTTGCCCGTCTGTGTGTTTGTGTGTGTTTGTGTGTGTGTGTGTGTGTGTGTGTGTTTGTTTGTACGATACATGTATGGTAAAACAGTGCATCAACAACTCAGCTCAGAAACAGTGAGGGACAGGAGGGCTTTAGACTGCTGCTGACCTCATAATCAAGTCACTGTTTCTCTGTCTTTGTCACCATCAAGTGGCACATATCAAAAGAACTCAGGCTGCCTCCTCCTCCTCCTCCTCGTCCTCTTCCTCCTCCTGATTTCTATCTCTTTCTCTTTTGTTATGCTGTTAATTTGACAAGTTAAAGTCAGCTTTGTTCCCAGCACCACAGCATTCATCTTGCAGAGTGCTCCTTCTGCCCAGTGGTGCAAGAGCCATATGTTTTCTTCCACATGACTGTTTTGTTGTTGCTGTTGTTGAGGCTGCGGCGGCGCCATTTACCATCAACTGATCACAGTTTGAATAAAGACAGGATGAGATGCCACCTGCCACCGAGGCGTTCCACATCACACTGCGCGCACAGCTTCAAAGGAGCATTTAGCTGCTGGGCACACAAGAGCAAACACCATGTCATCTTTCATTATCGACACTGCTTAAGTACTGATGAGCTTCCATGTTTAGGTAACAGTATTGTTTTCCAAATAATAGAAGGAGCATATAGCACAAAATACACCCTTCCCCTATGGCCTCTCAAGGGATGTGTTTGTGTTTATATACCCAATTAGCCCTCCGGCCACAGCATGGCCATGCATTAGGCTGACATTAGCCCCGGGTGTGTGTATGTGTGTGTGTGTGCGTGTGTGTGTGTGTGTGTGTGTGTGTGTGTGTAAAATACAGTGCACCCCTTTCTCATTTGAGGCCCAGTTTTAGGGGTGTGCGTGTCTTATTAGGCAGACGGAGGCAGAGCTTGACAGCGATGGCTCTCTGCTTTGTCACAGATTGGTAGATTGGCTTCCACACCCAGCCGGTGTCCTTTGCCTTTGGCCCGTCAGTAAAACCGGCATTGTTGCCCATTAGACCACTGGACCCCGATTCCTTTTTCCAAAATGAATCCCCCACCCTTTCTGCCATTCCCTTGGGTGTCAGTAGAGTGGGGTGGCAGATGGGACAGACACAGAGCTGCCCCATGAGACCCCCACCCCCCAATAAAATACACACACATGTAAACACACACACAAGCACACACACACACACATATAGGTGCACACTCGCTCAGACATGCATGCATGCACATATGCATAAGTGCGCACACTCAGCACAGGCAGCAACACATAGCCCCCCCCCCCCAGCCCCCCAACAGAAACCTCATCTGTCAGCCTGCTGCCTTTGTCCAGAGCACAGGAGTGTGTTCTGTGAACAGAGTGACGCCTCTGTCCCTGCCTCTCAATCTGTGCTCTGTGTACCTGTGTGTTTGTGAGTGAGGGAGAACTGCAGTGAAACAGGCGCATGGGCTGAGAGGGACGGGCGAGGTTTCAGTCTGTTCCTCCCTTCATTGACGTGATCCAGCCTGACATATGTCTAGTCATTTTTAAATAGCCTACATGCAGTGAAGACACATATATAACTTGTATGAATTGCATCTTGATGGTTATAGTTTAACAGATTAGTTGTACTCCTGGATGTATGTGCACATCATTAACAGCAATTGTTATGATGTCTGTTGTGCAAATATACAAAAATCAAAGTCTGTGGCACCAATGTGTGATTATAAGCATAACTTGGTGCCACAAACTTATTTTGTTCTTAATATACTCACTATAGTACTTAAATACTATTTAAACACAATTTAAATATATTTGGTACAAAATAGTATAGGCCTCCAAGTATACTCAACTATGCTACAATTAAATATACTTAGCATATTTGTTTTTCACCTGTGTATGTACTGTGCTATACTACATTTACTGACCTGTTTCGTATGGTTTCACTTTTTATTCACGTCTTACCTGTCTGTTAATAGGACATTTACCCAACAACAGGATTATTCTTATAAAATGTGCACTATAGTTGTTTTTTCTCGGGCGGGGAAGAGTTTTTATGTCCCGTTGTTTCTCCTCCTCTGGGTATAACATTGTCAATTACCCAGATTAGAGGGGTGGGGTTGTAATTTGGGCCAAACGAATGTATTGGCTGTTTGGTGTGAGGTGAGAAGGCCCCACACTGGTGATTAATTACAGCCAGGCGGCGTGACAGAGGTGGGAGCTCTCCCGGTGCTGTCTGCAGCCGACACGGAGGGAAACCCGGCCTGGCTAATTGACCCGGCTCCTGTAAGGCCATCCATCACGCGTGGCCCGAGTGGCCCCGTAAGACACACATTATTCAGAGGTAAGTAAGTTAACCAACTAGAGCTCCACCATACATGAATGGAGTTCACTCGTCTATCGTCTGTTTCTGCGCGCCTGCGCGTCGTGACATGTGCCGTCACCGAATCAAATAAGTACGCAGCAGATCCATAACCAAGCGTGTGGATAGGTTTATTATGTGTTTCGACGGATGTTTTCACGAGTTGAACACCTTTTGCCCGCGAATACAGCCAATGCCCACATCGCAGTGAACACGCCCTTCGAGGCTGGTGTTTTTGGATCCGCGTCTACAGTTTATGAGATGAACACATAGTTCAGTAAAGTTAGAAAGATATTCACAGATTCGGACTTCCCGGCTCAATAGCTCTCTGACGAAACGGAATTAAAGCACAAAAAACACCTATCTGTGATCGTAGTGATGTCGACAACAAGCTACAACCTTCATTTTACCAAAAAAAGCCGGTCTCCGAGATCGATAAATAACGTTGGTGCGATCAGATGTGAGACCTAAGCCCAGGGACCGTCTGCAAAAAGCAATCCAGGAAAAACATATTCCAAAAATATTCAATATATCCACTGAAAGATTGTGAAGGCTGACAGAACTTATACCATACGTCAAATGGCCACCCTGTGTTGTACTACAGCTGTTTTTTTGAAAAAAACTCATCTTAAATAATTATTATGAATTATATTTAATATTTTATGGGAAAAAACTTCAATAGCTTCACTGTTATCAAGTGTTGGATGAAACCATTCATTTCCTACATCAATGGGCTCCACATAGGTGGACTACACCTCTTACTTTGGAGAAATGTGTTTTTGAAAAATTATTATGAATATTTTTTCAGATTTTATGGAAAAAAATCTTCAATAGCTTCATTATTATCAAGTGTAGAGTGAAATCATTCTGTATCTACATCAATGGGCTCCACATGAGTGGACTACACCTATAATTTTGAAGAAAAAAGATTTGGAATAATTATTATGAATATGTTGTCATAATTTATGGAAACAATCTTCAATAGCGTCACTGTTATCAAGTGTAGAGTGAAATCATTCAACATCTACGTCAATGGGCTCCACATGAGTGGACTACACCTCTTACTTTGAAGAGAAAAGATTTGGAATAATTATTATGAATATGTTGTCATAATTTATGGAAACAATCTTCAATAGCGTCACTGTTATCAAGTCCAGAGTGAAATAATTCAATATCTACATCAATGGGCTCCACATGAGTGGACTACACCTCTTACTTTGGAGAAAAAAGATTTTGAATAATTTTTATGAATATTTTGTCATAATTTATGGAAACAATCTTCAATAGCTTCACTATTATCAAGTGTAGAGTGAAATCATTCA
This sequence comes from Pseudoliparis swirei, assembly GCF_029220125.1. NCBI lineage: Eukaryota > Metazoa > Chordata > Actinopteri > Perciformes > Liparidae > Pseudoliparis > Pseudoliparis swirei. Next base: position 18,579,757 of record NC_079394.1, on the reverse strand, counting down.
ACATCTACATCAATGGGCTCCACATTAGTGGACTACACCTCTTACTTTGGAGAAATGTGTTTTTGAATAATTATTATGAATATTTTGTCATAATTTATGGAAACAATCTTCAATAGCTTCACTGTTATCAAGTCTAGAGTGAAATCATTCAACATCTACATCAATGGGCTCCACATTAGTGGACTACACCTCTTACTTTGGAGAAAAAAGATTTGGAATAATTTTTATGAATATTTTGATATCATTTATGGAAACAATCTTCAATAGCATCACTGTTATCAAGTGTAGGATGAAACCATTCATTTCCAACATCAATGGGCTCCACATAAGTGTACTACACCTGGCCGGCTATACCTCATGAATCATTATACCATGGGTTTAATCTTGTACGGCACGAGAGAGCAAATGGCCAGGCAAGGGTTAAAAAAGGTGAGTAATTATATTATTATTATAAATCTTAACATCAAGTTGTTTTGAAACAATCCATTTGAAAAAGCAGCTTTAGTTTTTTGGTTGTTCCGTTGGAGGAAAAATACATAATGCATACTGGGTACATTCTATTTGAGTTTTGCAGCAAAATACAATTATTTTTCCATTTTTACGCATGTTGTCAGGTCACATTTGATGACTATGATGGAGCCATTGGATTTGTCAACATAAGAAATGTGCACTGGAAGTTTGTGGTGAGTATGCAGCTGGTCATGTGGTACAATGTGCCTTTACAGCATTCATGTATGGCTCATTGTTGTGAGTGTATTTTAAGGTTATCAATCTTAAAATTGCTTTAAATATTTATAACAACATACAATCAAGTCAATATAACTAAATCTAATTTAATGTTAAATACAAGTTTTATTACAAGTTAATGTAATTTTTCATAAATTGTCATTAATAAATGAAGAGACAATGAGATTGTATATTTGTATCTAATGTAGCTGCATTGTGTACATGCACATCTGTAGCATGTGGATTGATTTTAAGACTGTTCTTTTAGTTTTAAATGTCTTCATGGTCGTCATCCCTATCTTAATGAAAAATATATATATGATTATTGTCCAATCAAAGCACTTGAATCATCCAACAGGATCCCGTTGGTAGTCCCCACTGCTACTCTAACAATTTGAGTTTTCTTTGATTGAGTATGACCCCATATTGTGGAACTTATTTTCAGACTAATATTCAGTACTTTCAAGTAAAATGTTAAAATATGCCTATTTAGCGTGGTTTGTTTCTTTATCCTTTGTGTTGCCTTCGGGTCAATTTGACCCGATTCAATGTTTCACCCTCCTGTTACCTTTATATTTACTAACATATTTTACCCTTGAGGTCAATATGACCCCAGCTATTAAAATCTCCAGAAAATTATTAGAATTAATATTGTTTTCCAAGTTTAAGTGTGAGGTACTTTATGTTTGTTTGTTGACTCCCGAAAGAACACCGATATTAAACATTGAATCGGGTCAAATCGACCCGAAGGCGACAGGAGGGTTATTTACTCACAGTTGTGATTATCTTGTGTACAATAAATATACTTCCAATGTTGCTCATTCATTTAGTTTTACATAAATAAAATGTATTATGGTATTATTGTTGCTGTTGTTGGTACATTTAAAATATGGCATGCTTTAACACTATATTACTTTTTAAAACAGTATCTCCATGCCCTTTTAAACCGCATATTTGTGGTTGATCCTCTGCAAGGGTCAAATGAAGTTGACGACTCCAGAAAGGCTGGCCAAAGATGTGGGTAATATTAATTAGATTATGGGAAATATATAATGTTATTCACATCTTTAGTATGGCTAAAGAATAAGAAAGAATAAGTGCAAATGTAAACCAAAATTATTTTCCTTTCATCCTGCAGACAGTATTTCAAAATGCGCCGGAACCGACTTGGAAAGGAGGACTGGGTTAACATCAAGTGGCAGCCGGGCCAGATAACCCACACCTGCCAGAAAGATGGCAGCAGTTGTGGGATCTTTGTCATGCAGGTTATTTAATGCAACCTTTTGTCTTTCTGATAGATTAAACAATATGCTGTTTTACTATGTAAATTCATACAAGATGTGTTGTTTTGCCATTTGACAGATGGCCAAGATGACGGTGATGGAACTTCCAAAGATTCCTCAGCATTTTCACATCAACTCATCTAAACAATCTATTGAAAAGCTAAGAAGAAACATGGCTGAAGATATTCTGAAACAATCAGGTTTTGTTAAAAATATGTAATCAATATCTGTTTGACTTAATACATAATTGACACTAATATACATGTATTACTTTACATACACTCACTTTCAAATCACTGCTTGTACCTACACTTACATACTGTCTATTGCACTACCTGCTACTCCCATTTGTCTGTAGTTTAGTTTATTATATGTTACCATATGTGTAGTATATGTTATATGTATATATGTTAGTATTATATGTATAGGTTGGTATATTTAGTAAGGTCATTATATGTTATTACATGTAAATTATGTTCAGAGTACTTGTACAGAGTGTATGTCATGTTATGTTACATTATGTTTGCTATGTTATGCTATGGTAGTTGTTGTGTGGTGCCTTGTCCTAAGAATTTCAGTGCCCAGTCTGACCCTGTGTCATTCTGTGCATCTGACAATAAAAGACTTGTAACTTGTAACTTGTAACTTTATTTCTAATTTCAAAGGATGAGCTCTGTTCCTTCTGTGGAATTGAGGACCTGCCCAAAACTGCTGTTGATGCTGTTTGTGTGAGACTTGTTTTTAGACAATCTGTAGATAACCAGGAGTGAGTTTCAAGGAATAACATTTGTAATCAAATATTGTTAACTTGTATGCATAACATGTTTCCAAAAGTTTCCATTTTTTAAATATGTTTAATTTATTTATCCCCATGTAGATTCAGTGTGGAACTTGCTCAAGATGGTTTCACACGCAGTGCCTTGGGATGACAGCAGCACAAATACCAAACAACCCCTTGGTATTGTGTGTTGTGTAACACTTAGGAATGTGTATGTCTGACTTTGTCGGATAAACTTGTTGACTTCAAGTTTATCAAGTTAAATGTTGTTCAAGCCGAACCAGTCATGTATACAGGACTGTCTCAGAAAATTAGAATATTGTGATAAAGTTCTTTATTTTCTGTAAAACAAAAATGTCATGCATTCTGGATTCATTACAAATCAACTGAAATATTGCAAGCCTTTTATTCTTATAATATTGCTGATTATGGCTTACAGCTTAAGAAAACTCTAAAATCCTATCTCATAAAATTTTAATATTTCCTCAGACCAAGTAAAAAAAAAGATTTATAACAGCTGAGTGTTTGTCAAGGCTCAGGAAACCCTTGCAGGTGTTTCGAGTTAATTAGACAATTCAAGTGATTTGTTTAATACCCTACTAGTATACTTTTTCATGATATTCTAATATTTAGAAATAGAATATTTGAGTTTTCTTAAGCTGTAAGCCATAATCAGCAATATTATAAGAATAAAAGGCTTGCAATATTTCAGTTGATTTGTAATGAATCCAGAATGCATGACATTTTTGTTTTTTTAATTGCTTTACAGAAAATAAAGAACTTCATCACAATATTCTAATTTTCTGAGACAGTCCTGTATATTGGTATCTGATCGTTCATAAAGATTAAATGGGGGAACTACTTGACTGCTATGATGGCTCTTATTATAATGTGTGTGGTACTATTTTTTTAATTCAAGACGTATAAAGTACGAAGAATAGGTTTACAATTGCACTAATTTGACCAAATCACTGATATTAACAGTCTTTAAGTAATGACCACTGGGTTACATGTTTTCTCAGAAGAAGCAATTAGTTAATATAAGATATATTTTTTGTTTGAGTATGTATTACAAATCATGAAAGTGCTCCTTAACCAATATGCTGGTTTCTGGAAAGCAAATAGGACACCGTTTTACATTGTATCGATGCTAAACACATTTCGGTTCAAAATAATCCAAATTGAACAAACAATCTTAAATACACATTGGTTTTTCATAATCAATAGATATCCTGGTGACTGACGAGAAAATGGTGCCACTACACTTTGTCCTAAAAACAAAACTGAGATGATTAAAAGAGATCTTCTGAAGAAAGTATTGTAGTTTTACCAACACAGGATTGGTGGTTAAACATCATTTTATTTAAAATTATGCAAAAGCTATCATCAATATAGCTGATCTAGTACAACAAAGGAGAAGCAATTGATGTAGGAAATGTTGGCAGCCTACACTTTACTAAAGTGGATATATTGAATATTGTCTCCATAAAATATTTAAAATAAATCATTATTCATCATCATATTTCTTCAAAATAACAGGTGTAGTACACTCATGTGGAGCCCATTGATGTAGATGTTGAATGAATATACCCTACACTTGATAACAGTGAAGCTATTGAAGATTTTTTCCAAAAAAATGACAAAATATTCATAATTATTCAAAATCTTTTTTCTTCAAAATGAGAGGTGTAGTCCACTCATGTAGATCCCATTGATGTAGATGTTGAATGAATATACCCTACACTTGATAACTGATGCTATTGAAGATTGTTTCCATAAATGATATCAAAATATTCATAATAATTATTCCAAATATTTTTTCTCCAAAGTAAGAGGTGTAGTCCACTCATGTGGAGCCCATTGACGTAGATGTTGAATGATTTCACTCTACACTTGATAACAGTGATGCTATTGAAGATTGTTTCCATAAATATGACTAAATATTCATAATAATTATTCAAAAACACATTTCTCCAAAGTAAGAGGTGTAGTCCACTAATGTGGAGCCAATTGATGTAGATGTTGAATGATTTCACTCTACACTTGATAATAGTGAAGCTATTGAAGATTGTTTCCATAACTGATATCAAAATATTAATAAAAATTATTCAAAATCTTTTTTCTTCAAAATGAGAGGTGTAGTCCACTGATGTGGAGCCCATTGATGTAGATGTTGAATGATTTCACTCTAGACTTGATAACAGTGACGCTATTGAAGATTGTTTCCATAAATTATGACAAAATATTCATAATAATTATTTAAGATGAGTTTTTTTCCAAAATAACAGCTGTAGTACAACACAGGGTGGCCATTTGACGTATGGTATCAGTTCTGTCAGCCTACACAATCTTTCAGTGGAGCTATTGAATATTTTTGGAATATGTTTTTCCTGGATTGCTTTTTGCAGACGGTCCCTGGGCTTAGGTTTCACAGCTGATCGCACATTGAGACCAACGTTATTTATCGATCTCGAAGACCGGCTTTTTTTGGTAAAATGAAGGTTGTAGCTTGTTGTCGACATCACTACGATCACAGAGAGGTGTTTTTTGTGCTTTAACTCCGTTTCGTGAGAGAGCTATTGAGCCGGGAAGTCCGAATCTGTGAATATGTTTCTAACTTTACTGAACTTGAACAGTTGCATAGCCTTGATGTCAATGCAGTATTCTTGCTTTTAAATAGGAACATTTGATGCAATCGTTTGATTTTAAAACGTAACTTAAGTGATTTTCAACATTAAGAATAGTTTATTAAAGTCCCATTTTGTAAAATAATCTGGACAACAGGGAAGTCCTCAGTTCCTCACAGTGGAGACACCTGATGCATGTTCACCATCCACTCAAGACAACTACTACACCATTTTCATTAGATATAGATGAGTGACATTTTAGTCCAAGCCCCATCTAAAACAACCTTACAGTAATACAACCAGATCAATCTCACATGGCAAATAACCGATAAACTATACAGTATGAATACATTATCATAAAAATTTGTGAAACCATTACAGCACATTATGGTCAGTATAGTCTTGGATTTATTTTACTCTCTTTTGCAAACCTATAGACTGGATAGGAGAGAATGGTAAGCAGTGCAGGTCAGCTGTCAGGGCCGTGTGTGTTGTGGTTACGGCAAAGTGAAAGGGGGAGAAGGCCTGAGGTCCCTGGTCTCTGGTCAGGGTCCACATGTGCTGCACTTGACTTCCTCACCAAGCATCCCTCCAGATATCTCACAAGAGAAGACATCTGGAGACACATATCAGAGGATGTTTTGCTGCGAGGAGGGAGAGATGATTTCTCATCCCCAGAAGGTGACTTATAATGGAGTCCCTCCACACATATTGTCCCTCCTCCCTCCTTATGCGTGTTGCAGAGGCAGAGAGTGATTGCATCTGGGTCACATCGAGTGGTTACTGTTGACCCTTTGCCAATGAAGTTATAGCTGTGTGTGTGTGTGTGTGTGTGTGTGTGTGTGTGTGTGTGTGTGTGTGTGTGTGTGTGTGTGTGTGTGTAGGTGGATATGGTATGTCCGGACTTTACACCTGAATACACACCAGCAATAGCCGGACTTTTGGGATTAGCCGGACCATGCCGAGGTCCGGCTAAAACAAAGAGCTTAAACGTCTTAAAACTGTCTAACTAACATACCCTCTCTTTTTCGTGCAAGATGTGGTGTGTGTGTGTGTGTGTGTGTGTGTGTGTGTGTGTGTGTGTGTGAAGGGGTATCCACTTTGTATTGCTGCTCTTAACAGATTTGTTTTATCTTCAAACCAAATAATATCTTATAATGGCAACTTTTCCCAGTGATTTTCACATTTCAGAGGTTTTCAGCATGGTTTAAGTGTCATCTTTATTCATGCAAAGCGTGGCTCCTGTGTGTCTGAGGTAGCCCCATAGCGCCCCCTACTTGTAAGAGAGCAAGTTTGGTCTGTTTCTGTTCTTCACGAGCGGCTCTTTTAGTCTCTTCCCCTCCAGCATGATTTGTTGTGAGCGGTTTCATTTGTGTATCCGTGTGTGTAATTCTGTCACATCCAGCAGGCCAGTGGTTGCAACATTGTGACAACAACCACAAACAACTGTTTTATATGTCTGACTGTCCTCTGTATACCAGCATGCATAAATATGCACGAGGATATCTAATCAAATAAATCCATTCATTAGGAGAGCTGCTGGTATTTCTGCTTTTGCATTAATTACATAGTCATTACCATATCAATTAGAGAAATCAGAGATCATGTAATTAAGGTTTAACCAAAAGCACCTGCTGCCTCTGAGCTGTGTTGTGGTTTGTGTGTGTGTGGCGCGTCAGTCCTAATCTAATCTCTGGCCTTTGACAGGACTCTACCTCATCAATCCTGAGCTGTCGGAATTTAGCTTCTTTTTGTGTGTGTTGTTTTTGTTTATAGGGGCGCTGGCGGTGTGAGGAGGGGCGTCATGCGAAATGTTGTCATGGCAATCAAATTGATTGGCAGTGACGCCTAATTTGAAAGGATGAATAGGAGACAGGTGGAAGGAGGCGGGCTGTACATCTAAAGGAACAGATTGGGACAAAGTGAGGACTCGCTGTGTGTCAGGAGGGGAGTCCCTGTCTATTTTGGCTCCGGTTGTAGCTTGTAAAAGATAACCAGTAATTACTCAAACGGTCCACACAGAGTACTCTAGTTCTCTGGGGTTTCAGGCTTTGAAACAATACTGACAGATGTTGTTGTATTTTGTTTTAATATAACTAAACTGAATCAAATAATGCAAACACTGGCTATAGTGAAGCATTAATACTGAGGAGTTTCAGAGGATCAGATCCCAGGGGGACAATATGTGCTGGGAGTTTTTTGTAATGTTGGATGGCCACACGTGAGGAAAAGATGGAGCTGAGAGGAGCATGAAATTATTATTTTAATGAAGGGGTTAGAGGAAGACATGTGCAAGGAATCATGGGAATAAAAATACACAGTAAAAGAGACGGCGCAGTGTTGAGGGAAGAGAATAAAAGGGACTCTGGGGGATGGGAGGGGGGGGTGGGGGGGTGCCTGTAGCCTCTGGCCTCCTCCTCCCCTCCCTGCACTTCTTGTTCCATTTCCTTTCTTCTCTTAACTCTCCCTCTTTTCCCCTTTCCCTCTTGTCAGTCTTACCTGTTTTCTTCATTGAGGTCACCTCTGCACCCACGTGCACCCTGTGCCTGGTCAGTTAAGTTATATTGATTGAAAGGGCTAAGAGAGGGAAAGAAAGAAAGAAATATAGAAATATACACATGATTATGATCAAATATATGATGATATTTCCTGGTTTTACAGAAATAAAACTATTATTCTTGTTTGAAGCTCATCAATAAGACTTTACATTACTGTTGACCATTTCCTTATGCTTTAGGTTTTTAGTTTTCTTTTTAATCCAAGGAGCCATAGCTATAAATTTGATTGCAGGGACGTGAAACTGAACATTTAAGTCACGTTCTATGTATCTACTGTCGAAGTCACATCATTGTCATTTAATCTTGAAAGATTGGATGTTTTAACTGCAAGAACTACAAGTTATTTATACCTCAAGTTTTCTCAAGGTTCCAAGTGTGCGAAGTTAATTTCCACCCAACTATTAGCATGAAAACATTGGCTCTCTGGAAGACAAGTTACTAAAACGCAGTGTGCTGTTGGGAAAACTTGCAGATTTAAATGTAATGTAATTGTTATTAAATGAATTTAATGCATCCAACAGTATGAATCATTCAGGAAAGTGACATCTGTTTAATTGTTTGGATTTTAAAAAGTCCATTGCTTGTATTATATTGACGGTAACGCCCTCCAGATCTTGTTCCCTGATTAGATAACCTTCGTGTTCACATCATCTCCCGTGTGTATGCCAGCTAAGAACCAAGGTAGTAAATATGTTCACTCTCCTCATGGCATTCCTCCATCCTTACATCTTAAACCCCCTTGTGGTTCAGTGTTGTGAAACACACACATTTCCCCCCTGCGGGACTAATAAAGGATTGTCTCATCTTATCATTTTTTATCGTATCTTATCTTAATTGATGAGCTTGAAGAAATAGAAAACATATTCTTTAATTATGTATTGAACAAAAATATAATGTGACCAAAATTAGTATATTTTTTAACATAAAGACATGAAACTACTGCCTTTTAAATTTATTTTATTAACTTCATTAATCATCCTTTTTTCTGAATCCTGAATCTACAGCTGGAGACGATGGTGTTTTCTAGGAAATGCGTAAGTTGGCTGACAAGTGACAAGAAACCAATAAATATAAATAAATGTGCCATAACACATTCTTAAATTCAATCAATCACCTCTTGTAGTATTTCTACCCCATACGATTATCAATCAGAGAGGTTCAGACAGAATGACTCCGCCCCTCGCCATGTGCATGATGCCACCACTAGATGGCAGAAGTAAACTGGATAAACAGTGTTCCTCAGCTTTAGGCTTCATGTTTTTGACAATCACACTCAGCTTCCTCTTTAAATGTATCCTCTGAATGTTCAAACATTGGTCAGGCCTCATGTTGAATGTATACTTAATATTCTGGGCATTTGTTTACGCTTTTTTCCCCTCTAAACTGCTCTCCAGAAATCCCATACTGAAGTTTGTTGTTACATAATGAGAGATGAAATTGAGCCATCTATACAAGCAGGCTTCTCACAGACAGTTTTCCTGCTCTGCTGAACCTACTGCTGATGTTCAGATGGCTGTTTCTCTTGTAGTCAGAGAGACTCACCCAAATGGTTTGAACGAGGACATTCTAGCTGATCAAGAAATGTGTCAAACTCATCACATCTCTCCCCTACAGTAACATGATAGTGGCAGTTATGTGATTGTTCTTTGCATATACAACCATCTCCGATGCAGGTTCTTTGGAAAGTACCACTTTAGCACACCATTTTTTAAAATCATACTCATATTTACACAATTATTACAACATTTATCTTGAATATATAATGCCCTGCCCACTCTGTTTCCACAGGTGTGGGACAGTTCTTCTCTTGTGGGAGAGTTTCTCAACAATGGACAGTGAGATACACATTCTGCCAAAATATGTTTCACATGTAGGAAAAATAATATATAGAGTTGGATACAAAAATACACAATTTAATTGACTTACGAAATGAAATTGTTGATGGCTGAAAACATCGGCCTTCCAGCTTGCATAGGTCAAGTGGTGTAATAATAGTATGCACTCCTTGCATCTTGAGCATCATAGGTGGGTCTATAAAATCCCCAGACTTCTTAGAGCATGACATGGTATCTCATTGTTCAATCCTCTGGGGGGGGATAGAGTTTGCAACTTGAATATCCAGTATTCTCTTCTATTAATTATTTAATCAAAGTTGCCTCCACTCGCTGGCAGAGTCTGGCTGTGTGAGGCAGGAGTTGCTCAGCGACATCCCCTGGCTTCCAATGAGAGGGTGTTAACAATAATTTAAACTAATAAATAACAGTAATACATTTCGTGACAGAACTGGGGGAGTCTGTCATCATTGGCAGCATAAGGCTCATTTAAAATAGTGAACGTACAACTCGTGAAATGGTGATTTGTATACATTAGTTAATAAATGTAAATATTAACAGCAGCATTGATGTGTTTCATCACAATGATACAGTCATATCATTTAGCTTGCAGGACAAAACAAGCATGCACTAACTCTTTTAATAACCAAGCCCAGTCTGTGGCAGTTGGGGGGTAAAGGTTGCACTTAATGTAATAGTGCTTTTCTTTTTCTGTATTTAACACTATTACGAAATATCCAGAGGGACTGGAGAATCAGATCAATACATTGTGATGCTGAGCAAGAGCTTTGGGTGTTTTTTTTATCTCAAGACTCAAGTGATAATAGCCAATGTCTCACTGGAGAAAATCCCTTTTAAAATGGCCAGCTGAGAACAAAGTGTGCTTTGCCTACACACTGCTGTGCGCTGACAGATCCCCATCGCCTTCCCAGTTGCTGTGTCGTGACATTCACTGCTGACTCTGCGGCTTTGAGCCTTTTCTGAACTGCTGTTCACACCACCGGGCTGGTGGTGGTGCAGCCTTAGTAACACTCGTGGCATATTTACACGAAACTCTGATCTACATACTTCCCTAGATTCCAGAGCCAAATCAGATCAGGTGGCCGGCTGCCTGAGCCACGACACCGTTTGGGGATGAAGTCTGCATGAAGGTCTACCTGCCATATGGCTTAATCCAATCAGGGCTCTCTCCTGGTGCAGTGCCGAGGTAGAGAGGGAGAGAGAGAGAGGGAGGGAAGCAAAGGGAGAGAGAGGGAGAGGGAGGGAAGGAGGTGAAGGGAGAGGGAGAGAGATGGAGAGGGAGAGAGAGTGATAGGAAGAGGGATAGAGAGAGAGAGGGAGAGACAGTATACTCCCTAAGATTGTACACAATAATAAGAAGACGGTACAACACACCACTGAGTAGCAACTATTTAGTACGTTGAGAATAAGTTTTGGTCAGAGATGTTTAGAATGAACTTCATGGTCATTTCTGATGATGTGGTTTGAGTTGTTATTGTCTTGGATTGCATTTCGCTCATAACAGACGTTTGTTGTGATAATTCTCGCCTCCTGTAATGATGTAGACCGACTTATCAAGTTCAGTCTGCCCCGATAAATACTTTTACCATTATGGCAAATTGTATTCATTTGCTTTGTATAGATTCTCTTTCTGTTAGTTTTCAAATATTGTTTAGTCAATAAAATATCAGAAAATGGTAAATAAATAAATAAGTAATGTAAGGCCATTTCATTTTTTGCCCAATAAGACATCTTTATTCAGTGAGGCATGGTAAATATTGTCTATTCTCCTGCAAGGTTTTTGCTTTTTCTTAATATTCGCCTTCTACTGCATATTTTAATGCACTCCTCCTGCAGTGTTGCCGACACATGTCAAAATACATAAAAACGGAGCCTGACGATGTGCTATGACCTTTCTTGAGATTCCCCAAAACGTTAAAAAGATGGCGAGAAATTTAAAAGTTCACTTAAAATGCAGAAATGAGAGAAGCTGTCTCAAATGAACCTCAATGATGTTAATGGTCATATTGATGTAAATACAGTATATTACAACGTCCTCCGGCAGTTGCAGACCTTTCTTGCTAAATGCTATATATTAATATCAACCAGATATAAGTCCCAAATCCTACCTTTGATCAAATGTAACTGGGGAATGTTTGTCGTTGTTGCTTCATAAATAGCTTGAATGATTAATTGCTTATCAAAATACTTTGTGGACACAATTTTAGCTCTAAATACAAATTCCAGTGCTCATGTTCCCATGGAATGAATGTAATGTGCTCATGTGGACACGTGGTGCTATGTGAACGGCGTGTTCTCCTATCGGAGTAGCACTGAGCTCTGCACTCCTGTGGCGTTGCTCTTCGTTGGCTCTGTGCTGCAGTGCAGTGCTGAGCTCTGCTGTGTGTCTCCAGCCACGAGCAGTACTGCACGATGAGCCTGTGGGGGGCAGTGTGATCCATTGTGTAATCAGTGATCACTATTATGGATCAGTCCTACAACACTAGTTGTATTTGTCTGCTTAGTCTTTTTTCACCTGTAAGATTCCACTGATGTTTGTTGTTGTATCTGATTAAAAGCTCCTTTATGAACCAATTTCAACAACAGCGTAACACCAAGACCGCTTCAGCAAATAGTCTGGTCTCTCTTTGTCGCAGTTCACTCCAATAATCAATAGAGGGCGCTGCCTGGCCTCTATTCTTCCCTGCTCAATGTTTCTCCAATTGATCTTTGGTGACGACCAACCATAATCTGTTTCACGTGGTCAAAAGGGCAGTAATACGATCCGGTAGATCCACTTAAAATCACAAAATAGTCGACAGTGTTCACCCATACTCGAGGAGCACAAATACAGCAGGAGTTTTTAGTCCATTCCATCATCTCATTTTGGCTGATAGTGACTAACACTGCTGCTGTTAAAATAACTCTGTAAGCCACACAGTTGATGGTGCAGAGGATGGCACAGCCCTGCAGAATACTGTATCTCACTGTAGGCTGTGGACTTGTGCCAGCAAACACACCAGAGACTCTAATATTGAGGCGGATTGAACATGAGCAGTATCGTGAAAACCAGCAGCAACTGCTGCGGCTGATGTGTTGATAAGCAAAGCAATAAGAGGCATTATAGCTTCCGTCATCAAGACTAAACTCATTTAATTAAGTGTTTGTTTGAGAAATATTCTCCAGACCTGTGCGTCCATGTGAGCGGTCCCTGGTGAGGAGGTTGACTAAATTAGAGCAGGAAATGAGGATATTGTCCCAAGAGTCCTACCTGTGATGTGGGTGTGTGCAAAGCTGACATTTATTGTCAAGAATGACTGACTGGCTAGAAAGTTCAGTCCAAGGGCGGTGTGCTGTACTACAGTGTGACCAGTGACCACACACACTTGACCAGCCGAATGTGCTATTTCAAGAGAAGGGAACTTGTTATATGCTTCCAGTAAACTGTTGCAGCTTCAGTATCGAGCTGAGACATCTCAGGGAATCTTACAGCAAATGTGTGAAACACAATGTTATTTTTGGGGTGTCGAGCGCATCTTTGAGTTGGTTGGTGTCACAGGAGAAGGGTCTAGCTGCAGAGCACCAGGCTCGGGCCCCTCTTCCCCATCACGACCCTTTCCTGGACACTATTGGTCAAAGGGAGGCAATGTTTATTTCATGAAGCAGTTGATTGGACTTGTTTAATAAACGTACGGTCTTTTTAATGAATGGCTGTCTTGGCTCACAGCAGCACTGCGACCAGATGTTGAGGCTTTGCCTTCGGCAGGGGAAATCTTGTATTCTCTCAGGGGGAAATTTTGGCAAGCCGTAATGTTAATCGCTTGTAATAAATTAACGTAATCTAAATTTTGCCATAAACGAACTAAATTGTGTTGGCTGCTCTCAAATAGACATTGTTAATGTATATGACTACAGGGCTACTCTCTGCACACTGATGTGTGGGTTCACATTTGTGCTTTTTAAATAAAGTATCATCGTAAAGAGAGGGTCAGCAACTGTACCTCCTCGCTGTTGGCAGAATACAGAGCAGGACCGACACTGACTACACTTCTCCTCCCTGGCCAGAGGTCCAACTCTTTAGCCTATGAAGAGTCTCTGGCCCAGATGCACCTTTGTGCAAACAACTGTATATAACATCGACATTGGAACAGCAACTGAGACCTCTGGAGTTCATGAACTCCCCGACTGTCAGGAACCTCGATGTGACACTCGACAGTCGACTCTCCCTGACGGCCAACATTACTGTGACAGCGCGTTCCTGTAGTTACACGCTGCACAACATCAGGAGAATACGTCCTCTTCTTACTCAGAAGGCGGCAGAGGTTCTGGTCCAGGTTCTGGTCACTAAAAACACATCTTTTCCGACTATATCTGGAATAAAAACAGATTAGCACTTCATTGGCACTTGAATGGCACTTACTTTGTAGTTTGGCTTTCTTGAAGAAGTATTACTTTCTTGATTCTTGTTGTTCTGAGTTTGTACTCATGGTTGATGCACTTATTGTAAGTCGCTTAAGATAAAAGCGTCAGCTAAATTACATGTAATGTAATGAACTGCAGGTACATGTTTAGCTGCCAGGCTCACATTTAAGTTTCCCATAGCTTTCATTTGGGGAACATCACCATTAAAAAACACATTTTTAGTCTGAGTTATGTGGGTATATGTAAAATGCTGGCAAGGTTGATAAATGTCAACATGGAAAATGTATTTTCTCAGCAAGCTGGGTGAAGCTGAATGAGATTTAGGAAAGGCCTTGTCATCAGCAGTACCACTGAGTGTGAAATACCAGTGTCCTCTGAAAGGTGATACTTTTGGTTGGCACGGTGTTGCTGTTAGTTTGCCTTTGATTGAACATTGTGATGGTATTAGATGGAAAAGGAAAGGAACTAGCTGACACTGCAGATTTACGAACCTTTTTACTTACAAAGTGCATATTGTTCAGATGATGGCTTCCTTTGTTCTTACCAACCTACATTGTATTCACATTGCTTATTGTGATTTTACATATTTGTATATGTAAGCCCATCATATTTTTAGGAGAGCCCAAATATTATATCTTAGATGTGATAAATGAGTCCTTATAGTTATTTGTGGAGAGCAAATGGCCAACAGAATGATTTAGTCAGACTCTCGGTGCTCGACGTGAACATATTCAGTACATGTTGACACCTGGGATGTAAAGTGACAGTACGTCTCCATGTATTGGTAATAAAAAAAGCACTGTTAGGTGTTAAATAACACTGAGTGCTGCGAACACACATCTGACTAGTGTGGACCCATATCACCCCCAGTGTGTCCCTTCGCTCTTTTGGAGTTGATTTCACAAAGTATTTAGCTGTGGCACTTGAACTGTTACATCACTGTCTGTTGATCGTGAGCATGCTTGCATGTGTTGAATAGGCTCCTTTCACTGTGGTGAGTTTGCGTGTGTGTGTGTGTGTGTGTGTGTGTGTGTGTGTGTGTGTGTGTGTGTGTGGCTCTGTCGTATCGTCACTGTGTTTAGAGCAGCACTGGAGCGGCTAACATGCTGGCGGGTGCTGGCCGTCACACTGAAGAGAAGCCAGGCAGTAGCTGTGTGTTTCTTTCTCCCCCCAGGTCCACACAACCTGTCCCTTTTGTGTTCCAGGCAGGACGTCCCCCGGGATCGTCCATGTACACAGGGAGCACTCTGAAACACACAAATAGGCCTTTATGGGCTTTTACAGTCCATTCCAGTATTTTAGCATTTTTCAGCAAAATGTGTCTGAAAATATTTTGGTTTTGGTGTTGTCCAGTCTGGGAGTCGTCCGTGTTTTGGTCTTAAAATGTTAAACCTTTCCCTGTGTCATTTCAATTCAAGAAAAGTTCATTGTTACCTTTTTGGTCACTTAAAAGATTATTCAGCATTTGGTTGTACTTGGCTCCACCCTCACCTGTCACTTGTGAAAATGTCCCCTTCTTACAGACTATGCTCACGTCTAATATGTTTATCCTGTGTAAATACAGCATGAAAAGTTGAGTTGTTGTAGCTGATGTTAAAGTTATATTACCGGTACTACCATCATTTTTCCAAAGCAAAACCTATGTTTTTGTATTAATTCTTTAGCCGTTGGTTTCCATTACATTTCTAGATGGAGCACTACTTTTGGACACCATTAACATAAGCAGTTACTGATTATAAACATTATTCATACACGATAATGCAGTTGCAATCAGTGCGTAGTTTAAAAACCATCCAATGAAACCAATGTCAACCATGTTGCTTGTCGGTATGTGATCTATCATCTCCGCTAGGTCTCTCCAGGTTCAGCCTGAGATGATCCTGCTACTACACCTAAGTGGTCCCACTGGCTGTGTTAAAAATCCACTGTAAATCTGCCCCTCCATTAGCTGAGCCAGAGTAAAGCATAACAAGACCAATTTAGTTGGCTAAGCAAAAACCTCCTTATTATGCAGTCGGTCCAGCTGGTGATTCATTTGGGCACATTCCCAGGAGTTCGATATTGTGATGGATCTCTTGCCACAGAGCTGTCAGCCCGTCAGTATTTGTGTTTGTTTGTGTCACAGCTGGGCCACATGAGCAAGTGATTTGTGTAGTAGCATTGCAGACAGAAGGCAATATCACCAGTCATATTCATTAGCATGCTGCAGTAGAGAGAGAGCTGCTCTCAGATCAGGGGAAGCCTTGGCAGGGTGGCCGAGAAAAGACACAGGGAGATAAGTACAGAGATATGGACAGGTAGCAAGGCAGATAAGGAGTACATGTTCAAGGAATGGCTTGAAAAGATGGAAATAATCCTTATTGTGTCAACATGTGTTTCTCTTCAATAATATGGTGATTTAATTTTCTTAAGAGCACTTTTTATTCAAATTGGTATCGATATCATGAGTCATTCATCTGTTAACTGTCAGAAAAGACCTGATAAGTAGCTGTTAAAATGGGAAATAACACCGATTGTGTATGTGTGTGTGTGTGTGTGTGCCTGTGTGTGTGTATGCACTGAAGCACTTGTGTTGGCATACATGTGGACTGTGTGTGTCTACTGTATCAGTGGTAAACTGTACATGTGATGTATAGTGAGCTGGGAAAAGAGAGATGTTTAACGCTTTTTTTTGCCTGCGTCAGCAGCATTGCAGGGAGGGGGGGAGAGATTGGGAGGGAGAAAAGGAGGGAGAAAGGGAGGGAGGGAGGGAGAAGGAGAGAGGCAGAGCAATAGCAGTAAACAGGTGCCGGCTCCATCAGCTCCTCTCTCCCTATGCACCTCTTTCTCACTGCGCACATATTCACACATGCATGCATTGTACATGAGCACTAGACACAAATGCCACTTATAGCACAATATATATATGTATAACCCCCGTTGTCTTTTATTGTATTAAAAACTACAACGGGATCAAGGAAAGAGGATAAAACGAATGGAGGAAGCCAGAAAAAGAAGTCAAGGAAGCAAAGCTTTTTAATGTTACTGCAACATCCTTTACAAACGGTGTTCAGGGTGTGATGTGGAAACAGCCTTTTATTGCTCACAGCCTCACTCTAACAAACACAAACACACTGCACCAACATCTTTGCACGGGTACCAATCCTGTCTGCGGCAGCGCCTGTACAGTAGAGAGGGAGAAGGGAGCAGAGAGAGGGGGAGAGAGTACACGAGTAAGAGGCAGGTTCTTTTCTTCCTCATGCATGTTTTAGATTCTTTCTTTATTTCCTCTGGTCTCTGTAAGCGAGTGATTGTGGTGATGACGGGCTCCCTGTGCAGCCTCGCGATCCTCCACAGATGGACACACAGCAGGAACATGAGATACTGAGAAATGAAATACAGGAAAAGGAAACAAACTCAATGCAAGGAACAGGAGCTGAGTTTGATTCAAAGCTCCTCAACTGACTGTCAGCTCATCCCCTCTTGAATTTGTTGGAGGGGAATGAGGGGAGGGTGGGGGGGTCGAAGCAGTGAAAGGAAGAGAGATGCAAACAACAGAACGAAAACAAGTGAAACAGAAAAACCTGTTTGTTCAATGTTATTTACCATGTTCTTATGTTCTTCTGCGCAAAGAAAGAGGGGGAGCAGATAGGAAGGCGGCAGAAAAACTGAAGGAGGGAAGTGTACGTGAGCAATTGAAAGAGGGAGAGGGTGAGAGCGAGAGAGAGAGAGCGAGAGAGAGAGTGAGAGAGAGAGAGAGAGCAGCGTTGCAGTAGCATCCCACAGCAGACGGCTGAGGACTGCCGATGTGTGTGTGACTGCACTGCTGAAGAGGAGGAGGAGGAGGAGGCAGAGGGTGAGCACACTCTGCAGGGCCGTAGAGGAACACAGAGCAGCAGCGGCGGCGCTAGTATTGGCCGGCACCAGGTAGAAGTCCCAGCGCTGTCGCCCCGCAGACCACCGCCGTAGGATCTGGACGCGCCAACGCCGCCCAGACCTCCACTACCAACGCCATGGCACAAGCCGCCAAACATCTCCGCAAGAACAAGGATTTAGAAGCCCAGATAGAGCAGGAGCGCAAAGAGAAGGAGGACGAGAGGGTCAAAAAGAGGAGTCGCTCACGGGATAAAAAGCGCAAGGTACTGGGACTATTCTCAGGTGGGGGAGTCAGGGGTGGGTTGATGGGGTTAGGGTGGGGAGGGAGGACTGGCTGGAGAGGGGGGCAGGAAGGTTGGACGCCCCCCCCTTTCTTTCTCTGTCATGCTAAGCTGTGGTCAGGGGTGCCGTCACGTGTGTGTTTCCACTGTGTGTACACACAGTCTCCCTGGCACACATGTATGTCCTGTGCATACCGGCGTGGGGAACCGGTGCAACACACTGCATGCCTTCCTTCTCCCCTCGACTGCTTTACAGCTGCTTTATTGACTGTCCTGTCTCAGCCGTCTGATAAGGCAGTGTAGTACCTCTCACTGTGTCTCTGTCCTTCACATCTCTGTCTCGTCCTCTCTCTCTCTCTCTCTCTCTCGCTTCCTTTGTTTTCACACTGCGGTATGGTGTCAGAGAGCAACATTTCACTCCAGTACTAATTATTCACGAGGACAGCGAGCTTGCCAATTTCCGCAAACAACCTGTACTCTTTTCAGCTTTTCCTCTCTATGCCATGTTAATTACTGCAGAGCAATACCCGTGTGTCTGATTGAGAAGTGCCAGGCAGAGCTGAAGTGACCGGCAGGGCTCGTTGTAAACAATAAATCTCTGCTCCGCCAGTCACTGCCTGCAGGGACGTATCTCCAAGCTGCAGAGTCGACTTTATTCCTCTGGCCTCTCGTTGGATTTCTCTCAAACTCATAAATGATAATGAGTCATCCGCAGATTGTGCTCTTGTGTATTGGTGGGAAATTGGTCCTCGGCAACCGAGTGCGAGTCCAGCCACCCTGCGAGCCTGCACCGTGCCAGGCAGGCTGTAAACCAATCTGATGCTGATGCAGTAGAGACAGTGTTACGGACAGACGTACAGGACGGCTTCCACTTCCACAGAGACGGGAGGCAGGGCTGTAAGGCTGGTGTCGGGATTGACATTGATTTTGTTTGTTGTGCAAGAAAGAATATAGGGAAAGGTGATGGTACTGGAGTAGATGTCTCTCAGTTGGGGTTCGCTCATCTGCTCTGTCGTCACAGACACACACATGCCACCTCTCTGTCTGTAGCTGACATGAGGTACTGTACGGTTTCGCCGTATTCTCCACCTCTAACCTCTCTTGAGTGTCTGATAAGACTGATCTCATCAACGTTTTGCGATAAAGACCAGGAGTGTGAAAGCCTCTGCAGAGATGCTTGTGTTGCTGCGTTTTTATGCATATGTGTGTGTGTGTGTGTGTGTGTGTGTGTGTGTGTGTGTGTGTGAGTGCAGTATGTTCATGTCTGGCAAGATGAGATTCAAGATCGGAAAGCCTGCTGCTCTAACAGTATGGATGGGGAGAGGATAAGATTTCTGACGGGGGTACTAATGCATCCCAACTTTGACTGAAAGTGTATGGTTTCAGAGGATCCCATATCACTTACGTAACGATGCAGCTTAAGTCTTTCGAATACGCTTTCTGACTCCCCTCCAACTCCCCCTCCTAACCGTGCTTCTTTTTTTTTTTACACCAGCTTACAGCCTTTCCTGATTTCTGGGGCAGATGTTAACACTGTGTGAGTTCTCTCTCTTTCTCTCCAGTGCCCCCTTTGTGTCCTCTCTGATGCCTGCAGCTACATAGTCAAATTCTACAGTCTGTAGTTCAGTAGTTTGCCTCTTTTTCACCGTGGTTAAGAAAACCAGTCACTGGTTCTCCTCTTTCTTTGCCATTCGACCGCTGTTTTTCGGTATTTTTTCCATCAGCTGTCTCGTGTATTGACCTGCACCTCGGGAGTGTCCCCATCCCCGCGGAGCAGGCAAGGTCAACACTTTTCTCTGTGACATGTGACACATTTTTTTAATTTGCCCACACATACTAACACTCACTCACTTACCAGACTTTTTTTAATGGAAACTTAATTTTCCTTCCTTACCGGAGACCTTTCAACCATTTATCCTGCACACTTTATACGTATAATTTAACAATTTATTGTGAGTTAGTATATGGAAAAAGTACTTCTTTCATTGAGCTTTACTTACGTGACCAATTATTTCAACTTACGGTGGCTGTGCTTTTTGTGTACATTTGAATAGAGGGTGGGAGATACACCCATCTTTCTCAAATATAAATCATTTGTTGATGGCCTTTCAAAAAATATGTTTTCAATATTGGCAGGATTGTGTTTCTCACCCATAAAGCCTAATAATAAACTAATAATAAATCTTCATGTTCTATGATCAGATGGCAGCTAGTGAGCCTGTCAACATGTGCAGACCAAATGTCAGTGTACATGTGTTACACCCCAACAACATCCTGTGATGTGGTGCCGTGCCATTTCCTTTCTGACCCTCCTTGGTTCATTCTTCGATAGGTCCAGTTGGTCTTCTGGCCTCTAGGGCCTACCAGCTGGACCTTGAAAGTCAATTTTGTTTTCTAGTGATCATTTTAATTGAGCATCTTTTGATTCGTTTCCCCTCTTGCATGCTTTTTGTGGCTGATGTATGTTGTTGTTTTCATGATTATTTCCATCCCTGTGGGGAAACAAATCTGTGTCCATGGATTAATGTCCAGAGTCTTAAAGCTAACAAATAATCATCAAAGGATGAAAGTGCCATTTTAATTGGCTTCCCTGTGTAGGGGTATTATACAGCACAGGTCAGTTGCTGAGTAATGGCTAATGCTGTCCTCAAATTACTTGTATTGATAAGTTTGCTCCTCTTGAAAAATGAGCATTGTCAGGATTTGGACAAAGACTTATTGTCCTGGTCACCACCTATGTTCACCTAATTCTGTAGGTAGGTTTGTGTCCACATCTAAAGCGGCTTCAGTGTGAAGTGTTGTTGTTGTTGTTATTATTATTAGAAGTGGTCTAGCTGGCCGGGATTGGCCCTGACGTATGAGCTAGTGCTTTGCTGGGTTATTATTGTTTGTCTTATCAGCATGACACACAACGATGTATCTATGAAACATTTGCATTTTTACAAGATTCAGGATTATTCCAAAGTCACAGGAAATATACAGCTGGTATTTATTTTCTAAATTCTTTCAGTTGGACCTTTAATGACCCAGCAGGTGTTTGGAGATATATGAGCAATACTTTTCTATGCAAGAATATAAATATATCTCGAACATTGCAACAGTGCAAGTGCCATCTCCATCTTCATATAAAACCGAGGTGGCAGCAGTGGATCAGCATTCCAGCCTCGTCTCTGTCTGCACTCCAAAATCTCTCACCCTCTCTGCCTGAACAGGAAGCAGAGCCTTCGCTGAGGTTAATATGTCGATGTCTGAGACAGCTGGTGCTGTGTTTATGGATGTGTTTGAGTGTATGTCCAGGTTTGGTGCAGTGGATTAGGGGTGCTGCAGCAGAGACTAAGCCCATCACAGGCAGCTCCAGCACCTGTCTGCCTGTGTGCTTACCTGTGCCTTAGCAACCGAGATCAAAGTTATTAATTTGCAATGAAACATTCTTCAGGTCAAACCATCGGCAGATGGTAATCAATTCATTATCTGCTGCTACAACATGTCAATTGTTTTTATGGGTGTGGATATTTGTAATCTTGAACTCGACTTCAGTCAATATCTGTTTCAGGCTCATAAACAGTGAGTGGCCTCTTACTTCACTTCTTCTGAGAGTCATTACAGGGATATTGGCTAGTTCTCCCATTCAGGCCGGCAACTCATTATTATTTTAGTATCAATGAAACAGATGGGTTTTTTTCTATTTTAAAGAATGTAGGAATGTTTTGAAATATTGGGGAATATGTGTCTTCCACTCCTTACTAAAGTTACATTAGATATCAATACCACTCAAGCTGCAAGGCGATTTCTTAGCCCCAATAACTTCCTAGAGTCACTATTGGTTGCCTGGCAACCTGACAGTGAGTACCAGAATTCAGGAAGCCGCCGCTCCCGCCAAAAACAACGGCACTTTGTTTTCCACCCTTGAGAGAATGAAAAGGGTAACCTCATCTGTGCAATAGACTTGCATATTCATTGAGTGTGCATTTTTTTAATTAGGGGCAACATATTTGACAGAAAATGTTATCCAATGCAGATAAAAATAAGAGAGAGACATTTTATATATTTACTTTCAGCCCTTTGCAGTTGAGGTTTTCCCAAGCTAATATTTGGCTGCTGTATTACTGCCTTTTATTGGATTTCCACATAGATATTGGGTAGGTCTGTGAAAAATGGAGAACATTAAATATCGCTATATTATTGACCAAATACCTCTATCGATATTGTAAAGTTGAACATTGGTGCTTTCACTAAATATTACCATAAGGGGAGGTTTTTGATAGATAGTCTTCAGTAAGGTGGATATATTGAGTTTGTGGAAAGGAAATTAATAGTACAGGCTGGTAAGTACAGAAAATGTTATTACTGGAAGAGACAACACTTAACATCTAAGATGATATCAATATAACATCCCAATATTGCCCAGCCCTACTCTTGTGTTTAAGATGACTAATAAAGAAGTCATTAAGACAGGTGTGTTTGTGGCTGCGGCTCAGGTGGCTCTGTGGAAACCCTGAGACGGATGACTCAGCACAGCAGGCCCGACTCAGGCACTCACTCATGTTGATGGAGCCTGGAAGGAGTCTCAGTGAGTCCAGCTCCTGGCTCTACAATAAGTGCTGCTGGGGCAGGTTGGCCGGGATGCAGCCTACTCTCGTTTAATTAAAGCATTGCCGAAAGAGACACGTGAAGACAATTCACCAACCTCTCTCCTCCCTTTACCGGGGCGATAGCAGGTATTTATTTCTGATTAGCGAGACTGAGTGATTACGAAGCAGATACCACATCCAATCAGTTTCCTTTGATGAGAGAGAAGAGAGGAATACCCTGCTCCAAAGTTCCTTTCAAATCTTTTTTTAAATAAAAATATTAGGAAATAAACAAGAGCAAAATGACATCAAGCATCCAGTAGGCACTCCCTCTCTGCAGGGATTAGGCTTCCCCGAAACTCCAACGCCTGAGGATACATTTTCATCCTCACTGCAGTGCCTCATTCTTTGGTTTTAGCATCAGCGTTCAGTGTGTTTCCCAGCTGATCATTGGAAATGAGCTGAACTGACACATGTATGTATATATAGGACTGCAAAGCTTTCATCAAAGCTTTACTCTCCCAACAACAGGTTTGTGTAAATCTCCCAGAAATATGACCAATGGCAGTGCTCATCCTCCACAGTCAGATCTATTCATTCTCCGTTCTATTCCTCTCCTTGGCCTTCTGCGCTAATCTGTCTTGTTGTTATTCTAATAGTGCAGCTGTTACATAAATCTCTGAAACCAGAATTGAGAGATCCGGGTTATTGAAATGGACCCCTACCAAAATAAAAGGAGAGGGGGAGAAAGAAAATAAATGTTGCAAAATGATTTTAGAGGAATTCTAACATTGCTGGACAGCTTGTTGTAAAAAGAAAAAAGAAAAGGAAAGCTTTTGTTGTCCGTTACCCAACCTGAGCCTTTTCCCTTTAAGCTCCTTCTGGATGCTGGCAGAGGAAATAGGAAAGGACAAGAGGTGGGATAGTGAGCTTAGTGTAGTTTGATGTTCAGGTACTCAGAGTCCTGCCTTGATATCCTCAGACTGTGCAGCATGGACGTATATTTGTTAAAGTAACAAATGAATCATGTATATATGCAATAACCAGGAGCCTCTGCAAGGCAACCTCTCATTCTATTGCTCTGCTTGTTTTGCTCTGTAGAGAAATATTGTAATATTTGTCCTGCGTGTTGGGCTTTTCTCGACGTGGCATATCGCTGGCAGGAAGTGTTGTGTGCAATGCGTTGCCTTTTTCTATTGTCATCCACCTTTAAAGACCTTATGATTTAGTCTCCGTGGTTCCTTTTCATTCATACGTCAGCACACAGAATCGAGAATAAATGAGTAGGTCACAATACATTATTTGTGTTTGCAGATACTTTGTGGTTGGGATATTTTTGAGGAATTATCTCAACAAATATGGGATGTATTCCTATGACGTTTTCATAACGTTCCTCTCAGGATGAATGGAATAGTTGCCGATACCCTGACCCACCATCTGGTCAGACATTGAATTAGTGGAGTTCTTTGGTTTAGGACTAAACACCTGAAACAAAACATTCCCAACAGCCTCAGCTGTACATGCTGGACATGTTTAGCATTAACTTGTTTAGCATTAAACATGGTTAGCATGCTGACGTGGGATGACAGCCCACTGCTGTGAGCAGCCTCAGAGTTTCTAGCAGAGCTGAAGACTCAGTCTTATTTTCTCAGGTGGCACAACCCAGAGATCTTTATTTTAGAAAATGGATTATGCAAGTTTGTGCAGACTTTTCTTTTGAAAACGAGCCTTCCAGGGTCGGGCTACCTGTGTGTGTGATTGTGTGTGAGTTTTTTTTTTACGAAGATGAGCGCTTAGAGTTGTAACCACAGAAGAGGAGCGTAGGTGACCGAAGGGTGACTCTGCACCCTTTTCCTATGTATTGAATGACGGGTGTTATTTACCTGATTGATAGAATGATTAATTCTCGTTCTGTCACCCAGAGAGAAGAGGAATAATTACATTCTAGCAGTGCAGGAGGTCATTACAGCTGCACAGCTTCCCGGCTGTAATTCACAGTTCCAGTTCTCTGAGTGTGAACAACAGACAACGTCTGATTCATTTAATGCGATGGCAAGGAGAAGATTGAGTTCATGTTTGGCGTCTGAATTGCTTTACTGACATAACCCTGCATAGGCCAAAGTGGCGCCTTTAAATACAGTGTATGTGTGACAGCAGCTTAGTCGGGCTTTTAGGGGTTGGATTCAGGTTCAGTTTTATGACTATCGCAGTCCTTTAGGGTAACGGATGATGACATTACGCAACCTGGACTTTTGCATTGGTTGGGGCCTTGATGACAAATCTTATTTAGTGGAGGGCAGATTTCTTGAGTCATCTAATCCGCGTGTCAAATGTCATCGTAATGTCGTAGCATCATGGATCTGTTATTAAAAGCTTAGTCATTTGTCAACCCCCTTCATCTAAATTCCTCGGTGGCAGAGGTGGTGTCACTTTGATTTGATCCTGCTCCTCCCACCCAGCATGCACAGGGATGCTGTGCTCTCCAGGAAGATGGCCAATGACATGTAGATACACAGAACATAACAGAGCCCTCATTCACTCATTGATCCATGTCTATGTTGAAGGCGATACACGTAGAGTAGTACACATGAAAATGCCATGTTGACCCTGTTAATGTGGCCGGCGTGGAGCTCCGGGGTGCAGGTAACACGAGGGAAGCTGGACATCATTACAAAGCCGGTTGAAAGTTGACAGAAAGTGTCCCTTAATCTCTGAATCTAACGAATATCTTTTTGAATCTTTTGTTATCTCAGCCTTTGCCAGACATGCTGTTAGACATTCAAATGAATGGCATTGTTCTTCACTCATGAAAAGGTTGGCCCGCATATTAATGGGTCAGTTCACCCAAATCAGGATTTGAGAGAATAGATTTCATTCTTGACCTTGGAAAATAATCTCAACACAAGGTCCAGTCATTAGCTGTCCTGCAGTTTTTGATCATATCACATGATTTTTCTCAGCAGATAGAATGTCCTAGTTGTCATGGAAACATAGATATTAAATTTCCATTTTCTCAGTTCCAATTGTTTCCAAAGATGACCCTGGGGTCCATATTTGTCCCCTACAAAATGTTTCTCTGGTAGGATGTAGTTTCAAACCAAAACTATTCACACAGCTTGTGGATTGTCCAGAGTGGCTGCAGAGTATTTATGATTCACAATTCCCTCTGATTGTATATTGTTGTGAACATTTTTTTTTAAACAACTAAATTTAAGTTGTGTTTCTTGCCAAAAACGACATCTTACAAGATTACAATTAAACACATCATTATAAAGTTACATTTGACCTTAACTAAACACACATTTTTACTGAATATAGCCTGAATGCACCATAATATAACTCAATGGAACCTCTGTATGTGAGCTTCAGGGATGTCAGTTGCAATAGCCCGATACTCACTTACAGTTGATTATTATGGGAAAAAATGCAGAGTAAGAGGTGCTTTTCTTTTACTCCGGGCCTTCTATGACTCAATGAGCTTTGGCGCTGCTTTTAGAAATGCTACTGGGATCAAACAGGATTGGGTCTGCGTGGGCAGCTAACTTGTCAGCCGGGATATGAGCCCAATCTGGTCATCAAGTGTGGCAGTCCAATGACGATTCAATGATACGAGGCAATACTCAATCTCAGACGCACCGGCCGTTAAAGCAAACGACCCAGGCCACTCAAGCGCTTACCTGTCCGATGTTTAAACTATCTCCACTCTCACTGGGTACTTCCCATTTGTATCTGTGTGTGTTGGTGTGACTATGCACAAGCCACACACGCGTTCATTGAACGAAGGCACGTGAGTTGTCTTGTGGCGCAGGATTTACTAGCCGGCAGGATGATTGTGTCACCGAGCTTCTAATTGGCTGACCCAAGAGATTTGCAGAGCTATGTGCCATCCCTCTTCGCTTTCTCCATCCCTCCCTCCGACAGTACATTCCTCCACCCCTCCCATAATCAATTATCCTGCTTCAATATAGACTACAACTCACTCTCTCACACCTTCCCTCTAGCTCTCGCTCTCCCTCTCTCTCTCTCTCTCTCTCTGCCGCAGTAACTTGCAGCACATTGCAATGCTGCAAGACCATGCTTTCGATTTTTAACACCTCCCTCTCTTCAATCTCAGCCTCTGATTTTACATTAAGCACCATGGACCTCACATTTAGAGAGCGAAACAAGATATATTATGTGAGCAACAGAGAGAGGCGGGGGGGGGGGGGCAGTCATGTATACTGTTACGGCATTCTACCGTTTATGGGAGGCAGGAAAAGAAAACAGGAGTGCTGTGTTGGTCTGGAGTGATCAACTTCCACCACGCCTGTTTATAAATCCTTTGATTTAGACATTCATTCAGATAATATTTTAGTTGGATTTTCCTCGGCCATATTAATTCAGTTTGTTTTGCAGAGGAGGGAGGGGGCTGGTCCTTGGGGACTGTAGCGGGGGGGGGGGGGGGCTGTAGCAGCTCATGATGAAGCAGAATGTGCATGTGTGCAGCAGCTTTACAAAGTCAACCGCACCTCGCGCACCATCACATGTAGGCGCACATGTATGTAGACTTGGCGAACGCACATCCACTGTCAGCCATCGCTGAGTCAGCACAGTGTCAGCTGCTCTGTGAGGAAGTTGGATATCACCACCTAGTGTTTATACGGAGGACTTCCCTCTTTCACGACATGAACGCTGACATTATCTCTTGTATTCTCTCGTTTTCTTGTGTCTCTCTCTACCACCACTACTGCTGCACATATCCCCCTTTAGAAAGTATGCCCTGTTAATGTAGCGTACACTCTAACAGCATATGCTCTTACGCACATACATATTTAATTTTAATGTACAACAACATGCTGCACTGAACATCCATCTTTACGGTGTAGAACAGGTCTCTGCAGTTGAGCAGAGTCCTCTGTGTTTTTGTCTTTTCTAACCCAGTTTGATCAAAGGGGACGTGGAGACGCTCACAGACAGGAAGATACTCTGGCATGTCTTTTAGGTAAATTATTATTTGTTATTGATTGCTGGAGTTGGATTCTGATTACTCTGCATTTGACTGCATTTAATGCCCTCATCTCTTTCTTGTTGCTCCTTTTGTGGCCTCCTCATTGAGCAGCACTGCTTTCCCTTCGCTCCCGTGGTCACTTTTTGACCCTTTTTCGCCTGCTGCCTCCCAACAGAGTCTAAGTGAAGAAGAATATATAGCGGAGCTTGAGGCGGTGCAGGACAGTTAAGTCTGCTGGTAATGGAGAACATGTTTGTCAGCGCATAGAGCACTGACTTTGGCCCCAGCTTCGCCTTGGGCACAGACTTTTAATTGACTACACATTGCTGGAACGTGTGTGTGTGTGTGTGCACATATGTACGTATACAGTCAGGGCCAGACGTATTTGCACTATGACACAATATTTTCAATTGTGCCTTTTTACATGACTGCAATCTATTTTAAATAAAGCCGTCCGTATCTGGTTGAATGTAGACTTTCAGCTTTATGTCAATGGATATTAAAATATGGCTTTAAGTATCGCAACCAAATACAAAGTCAACATTTTGAATCATCTCCAAACCTTTTTATCTACTTAATTTGCTATGAAATAACGAGGGAGCATGCCACACCTGGCCATCAAACCATGTGTAAGACAATTGTCCAATTACTTTTAAGCCTCTGAAAATGTGGGGTCTTTATAAAAATGGTTGTAATTCCTAAACGGTCAATTTGATAGTTTTGTTATATCCATTGAATTAAAGCTGAAAGTCTACACTTCAACCACATATTGACTGAATTAAATTCAGTTTATTTTATATAGCCCATTATCACAAATGACAAATTTGCCTCAGAGGGCTTTACAGTCTGTACACATACAACATCCCTGACCTCACATCGGATCAGGAACAACTCCCAAAAAATAGAAAAACCCTTTCACGGTGAAGAAAGGGAAGAAACCTTCAGGAGAGCATGGCAGGAGGCCGGCCCACCAGGCAGGAGGCATCAGACCTCAATCGTGTCCCCCTCAAATATGTATGTCCCTGACGTAGATACACCTGTGAATGATTCAAGCCAGAATCTCTTGGACATATCTTTGAGAGACAAAAGTCCTGGCTGTAAACCCTTTGGCTGTGTATAGACACAGAATGTGTCAGCGTCTATTAGAAAATAACTGCAGCTATTATATGAGAGCAGTCCTGTTATTGAGAGCTAAAACAATTCATCCATTAATCGATCAACAGAAAATGAATAGATTGTTTGTTTGTGTACAACATTGCTGGCTCAGAATGGGCCTTTGGGGTTAACTATGCATGAACCCAGGTATGGTTGGTTAAAGGCCAAGAGTCGGTGTTATACAGCCCAGCTGACCCTAGATTTTTGGGGGCTGATACCGAAATTAGGGAGTTTTAACAAATCTAATATTATTACATTGTCCAATTACATTTGTGCAATGTGGTTATCAAAGACATTGAATAGTGGAAGGATATTTTCCAGTTTAGCAATAAACTTCAGTAAACTTCAACATTAAACTTCACTAAGAACGAATTAAAAAGCCATGAAATAAGAAGAAAAAAAGAAAGATCAGCTAAAAAGAGAAAATAAACTACATTTCCTGAGCTCTCCCGTCACCGGCAGCGTGCGCTGTAGTTTGTTTACTTGCTTTGAATTCTTGTCGACCGCAGCTAGCCGCTTTGTAACCGTTTTTAAATGC
Source organism: Pseudoliparis swirei (assembly GCF_029220125.1). Lineage (NCBI taxonomy): Eukaryota > Metazoa > Chordata > Actinopteri > Perciformes > Liparidae > Pseudoliparis > Pseudoliparis swirei. Next base: position 18,550,144 of record NC_079394.1, on the reverse strand, counting down.
AGTGCAGCAGTGAACCAGAGGGTGTGTTCCTCCTGTAACTGCCATGAATGTTATTTATGTCATTTGTAGTAAGTTTGGTTGAATATATATTATTTGTACAACTCGTTTATTGAATGTTGGTTTGTTTTTGTTTTGTATTTGGTGGGAACTATTTGCGTGTCCTGTGTTGCACTGGGACGCATTTGATTGCAACAATCTCAGGAGAACATGTGGTTGAAGCTAGTAAGTGCAAGTAAGAGAAGAATACCTGTTTAAAGTGGACCCATTCCCTCGTGGTTATGTGCAGCCAGTGAGTTCGACGGTGGATTGAAAGTGGATGGTGACGGCGGTTATGTGAAGTGCGCCCGCATCCAATAAACATCTGTCAGTAACGAAAGAACAACGGTGGCGTCTAATTCCTGGAGGGAGTGATACCTCCTGTGGCGCTGCCAGTGTGTTGATTTGGACAAAAACAGATATTTGAATGAAGAAAAAAAAAACTGAAATAATGATTTGTTGTGGCCGTAGCAATTTGAATGCTGCCAGTGGAAAAGCTCAATAGTTTCCAACCTCCTCTTGTTTCCTCTCTTGTGTCTGTCCTTGGTCAGAAGGCTGAAGGTCGTCATAAAGCAACTTTCTAGAGCGAAGAGCTGTTTTCCATCATTCATCAGCGCTCTTCCTACACATTCCCCGCTGTCAATTCATTTTAGTCGTTCTTGCATTTTTGATTTCTGCTGAATCAATGAAACTGAATCCACTTCAACACTTACTCACTCTTAAGTTTTTTTCCCCACCCAGTCTTGCATGCTCACTTTTTTCATATTCAAGTCTTTAAATCGTCTTCATAACTTGGTCACAATTAAAATGTAACATATTGGATGCTTAATGTTTACTTCACAATTTAATTCAGTGTTTACTTTCTCTTGCACTTAATAACTACCGTTGAATCTATTTCTACAGATCTAAAATGAATTTTGCTTTTATTTAATTAATATTTGGTTTATTTTTGTTTCACACTTGTAGTATCATTGGACTTCAGCCTCTGTTGTTATGTAATGTGCTCAGAATATCTCACTATTAAGCAGAGGAGTATGTTTGAATGTGAAAATATGGATCAAGTCTTTCTGTTGAGTGAACATATATGGTGTCAACAGTTTCCCTTTCAGAATAAGGCAAACGCATTGTTGTGTTTTTCACTTTGAGTGTCTGCAGACACATCAACAAGCATGCACACTGTAGTCTTTCTCTTTCTGCTGTTTAAGTTATATTCCAGACAGAGAATCCTTGTTTACTGTGACATTTGTCAAATACATTAACCTACATGTAGTTGTTTTGTAATTAGAGTCGTTTAAGATTTCTTAAGAAAGGGAAAGCCTGCACTGTGTCTTAAGTACATCACATGTGTTCTCACAGAGTTGCATGTGACTTTAATGCCTTCTTCACCTCAATATGCAAACTGGAACTAATTTGGATGCTAAATTAAACAATATGTGACATTTCAGTATATTCTGTGTGGCTGATTGAGCATGCACTTCTTTGTTCTCACTCAATGTCCGGCCCAGCACTGTCGTCCAGATGCCTGTTTCTATAAAGAGGAAGATTAATGAGAAATGAAAAAAAATCTTACAAATAAAAAGCTAACATTACAACAGGGATAAGTGTGAGAACATTAGTGTCAAAGTGAACTGTATGGAGATGAATGTATTCATTTCCTTTGACAGACCAGACCAGACATTTGCTCTGGTTTGCCTTTAAAAAACTGAAGTTGTGTCAAAGATTTGACGTGGAGCAGCAGGTTTAGTGTATTTTAGTACTTACAGTATAGACCGAAAACTGAGGACAGATTAAGGATGAGCTGGATTTGGCTCCCTCTGCTGGTCGGATCAGGTCAGATATCATTTACATTTCCACCCTGACTTGGTCAGCATCTGAGCAGGTTGACACTAGCACAGCATGATGCAATCAGTAGGCTGACCGTTGGTTCAATGATCATCAACAAGACCCGGCCATGTCCCGAAGAGAGTCAAGAGGGCAGTAGGTGTGCAGGACGCGGCGCTGCACTGCCACAAGGGATCAGTTGGATTGTGTTTAGCCGTCACACACCGACTGTCTTCATCCAACACATACCGGGTTGCACGTTGCCCCGATACCAGTCGAGCATGCAATACGAGCTGCGTTCACACCCGCCTCTCCCTCTGATACAGTGCAGCAATGCAACGCTCTCTTGCAATACTGTTATGCAAAGTCATCAATTATTCATTAAGGATTTCTGCACTCGTTCAGTCACAGGCTTCATCTACAGAGAGGAGGAGTTCAAGAATAATTCAAGAGGTTAAAGATTCATAGAATTTTCCCAAGAAACGCAATGAAACCATCAATTACTCTATACAAGCTATTAATGCTATTGGTTATACTCAGATCATTCTCAATCTTATCAGTGTGGTAGATGTATGATACATGTTGTCGTATTTATTGGTCATGTTGGACACATTTATTTCATTGCTCTACCTCTGCCCCTGCCTCATAAACCCATCCTCCAGCCTCTCTGCATAAACAACTTTGGTGGTTCCAATAAATAACCGCAAGGGTTTTATTAGGTACATTATTGTTATGCATTCACTTTTGTCTAAAACAATGGACTAATTAGTTCACAGTAGTGTTAAACCAGAGATGCCTAGTTCTGACCAGGAGGACTGGAGGATTTTGTGAAAGATGCCGACAAGTGCAGCAAAATGAGAACAGATGACTGGACATCGCTTCTCGCTGACCCCATGATTTCTTTCATTGACAGCTGTGAAGTTGCAGTGCACTGAAAGCTCATAAAACCAAACTGGTTTGGATCAAGGAGATTATTTAGTAAGAGTGAAGTCAGAGACCAGGTTAAAAACGGCACTTTCTAGAACCTTGAATAGGAGGGGTAGTAGTGAGACCAGCCTGTAGTTTTTTAACTTGATGGATTTGGGGTTGGCTCGTTATCCAGCTGGGTTACATGTGGAGAAGAACCCAGAGCCAGCTCTTTCAAATAGCTTGGAGAGAATTGGATCCAGAGGACGACTTGAGTGCCAGTGTTTGGAGACATCCTCCTCACTGAGAGGGTCACATAAATTGCAGTGAAAATCCCCAGATTCACAAGCTGGCTGCCGCTTGTTTCAATACAAAATACAACAAAGTCATGAAGCAGCTATTTGAGGACGGAGAGGGATTTGGAGGTTCATTTTCTCTTAATAAGTGCAGGATCATGTGAGGAAAACCTAACAGGAGAGGGAGGGCGACGTCTTAGGGAACCCCCTCGGCCAAGGATTGGTACCTTCTGCAGAGCTCATGAATGGACATGAGGCTGAACGTGTGCCCCGAGGCCCCCGACAAGCATTTGTTACTGCCGTCTGCAAAGGCTGATTTTAGTACAGGGCTTAAGAGTTTAGGTGTGTGAGTGTGAGTGTGTGTGTGTGTGTGTGCGTGTGCTTACTGTCACTGCGGAGACACAGATTGGTGGAGGCAGGCTGGGCTGTGTGTTCCACAGCACTGCAGCGTCATGAATGATTTAATGGCAGTAGAGGTGAGCTCTGTCCTGCTCTCGAGACGCACACCTCGGAAATTTATGACCTGCAGTGATTTATTTTCATGACCGAACCAACTGTTGTATCGGTATTTTTAATACATTTGATAGGGTGATCTATGATGTGTGTTTATTAGGGCTGTCAATCGATTAAAAAAAAGTAACTAATTAATAGCACATTTTGAAATTGCGATTAATCGCGCTTAAAAGTTTGTTCCTTCTTTTTAAAGACAAAACTTCACACAGAGCTGTGTTTTCAAAGAGGCTCCTACCTATAAAGTGCCAGCGAGGTATTTAATATCGTGGATGATAAATTGTTTCTTCAGTGAAACATCAGATTAGTAAAAAAAAAAAGTATATTGAGACCCCATTGGTCCTGTCATCTTTAACATTGAACAGCAGCAGAACCAGTGGCCTTGGTAACTGACTGACATTAAAATATGTCACGTTAACCCTCTGGAGGCTGGGGGCATTTTATACATTTTCCACAAAAAAATTAATTCACCGTTTAAAGTCTTTTGCATGTGACACACCCCCAGTGTTATACATCAAACATTCCAGAACAATCTCAGCTCTGTAATGAGTCTCATTGTCCTCGCGCCGTGTTCTCTGCTCTCTGACTGACAGGCTGCTAAATGAGCCTAACCTGTGAGGTGGGAGGTCCTTTGTGATTTACTGAGTGTTCATTGGTTGTTTTTTTCCCGAAATGTTGACAGACAAACGGATTGACAAATCACGTTGAAGGTTTCGTGTGACGAGTTCTTTCCGCGCCGCGTGTCCTGACACGTCGCCCCTCCGTTCCTCTGTGTATCAGAGGGGGAGACGGGAGGAAGGAGGAGCAGGAGGAAACCCGACTGATTCATCCACGAGTTAAACTGATTTCTGCTCCTTATTTTCGCTGAGAAATAATTGTTTTAAAAACGGAAACAGTGTCAAACCGTACTGCCGCGGTTTGACACTCAGAGGAGTGTAAAAACTTCAACGAACACCCAGGCCATCAGGATTGTGAACTCCGACCTCACCAGGACCCCCACATAGACCCACACAACTGCCCCTCTTAGGCACACACACACACACACACACTTACTGTAAATATTGTGTTGTTTTTTATTGTAAATAGTGTGTACTTGTTGCCCTTGCACATTCCTGCTGAGCATTGCCACTTTCATTTCACTGCACACCCTGTGTGTGTATGTGACAAATAAAACATCTTGAATCTTGAATCTTGAATCTTGAAGCAAGTCGAAGTGTCCTTGAGCAAGGCACTGAACCCCCAGTTGCTTCCCGGGCGCATCACTGCAGCCCACTGCTCCTTAATAACTAAGGATGGGTTAAATGCAGAGAACTAATTTCCCCTTGTGGATTAATAACATATATTAAAAAATCGCGTTAATTGCTTAAAATATGTTAGTGCGTTAACGCGGCCAAATTAATCGCATAGATTAACGCGTTAACGCTGACAGCCCTAGTGTTTATACTGTGTGTAGCTCCACAAATGGCACAGCTGCTGCAGTTTATCAAAAGAGCGGGAGTTCACTCCTACGATCCTGTGTCGACCTTGCACATTTTCATTGTAGACTTATGTAAGTCCAGAAGAGGATGTGGAGGATCTGCAGGCCCACTTTCTTAAATAGTTTGCTCCAGAAATACTTTTTGACATATCAATATGTTCCTCACAGTACACAACCACACATTGTATTATTGATCCCAGTATGATGGTTATGTGAGTGTCATATTGTGCTATGTGTGGTGTATTACCACTCCAGGGTAGCACATTATGGCCAGGCTAGTGTTGGCTTGCAGCCAGTGAGCATGTTCATACATTCATGAAGACAACCTTATTCATGTGCAAGGTCACATGTCACGTGTAAGATCAATTCAGCCTCTTATTCTTTTCTTTTTTTTCACTCTCTAAACGGCTCAGTTTTGATATCACAGTAACAGTTACACATGCTGCCAAATGCAGGTCCAAATGGGACCGCTTTGAGAGAGAATTGTTCTCCCTCAAAACAATTACCATTCACTTCTAACAGGGATTGAAAAACATAGATGGAGTTTGAATTTACACACAGTTCACAGACTCTGGGCAGTGTTCAGCTTTTCAGTGCATCCTTTACCTCTCAGTTCACATTCATATGCTTTTGATGAGTTTCTGTTTGCAGGGCAACAGTTTTATGCATTTCATTGGAATTTGACAATACCTCTTAAAGAATTGCAATATTGTATATTTTGTCATTTTCAATAATCCCCTAAAAAGATCTAAATTAACATTGCATTGGTATGTAACTCAATATGTTCTGACTTCCCAGCCTGTAAGTGTACTGTATGCAGTCCTCAGCCCCAAGCCCATTTGTTCCTACTGAAGGTAATCTATAAACGCAGGTCACAAACATAAAGTTACATGAAAAAAAGGCTTAATAATCTCCTGAAAAAGATGGGAATTGTAGCTTTTAGCGAACATCACTCATAGGAATAAATAATGTATTTGTTGGGGACTATTTTAAGCTGTGGATTAATGCACATATGGTGCCACGAGATGGTTTATTGACTCAAAATGAAGAATAGGACCCATGTTTATGCAACAAAGGAATATGTAACCCAGAGCAACTGTGTGGCTTACTGAACAACAGAGGAGTTGAGATATGAATATCAAGCATGTCAGGCAATACTTATATGATTGGTTTGGATTTGTTATCACCAGACTTACCCTTTCATTTTGGTATCAAATTAAACTTAAATGTTGGGGGTAACATATTCAAAAGAGCTTTTTATTGTTGTGCACAAATCTGAAGGACACCTTGTGTCAGCTATTACGAGTACCAGAGTGAGAACACATGTCTGGCATCACAGGCAAAAGGACAAGTTTGACATTGATTAACTAGAACGGGCACTCGGTAGAGCGCATACCTTCGCATATCACAAGATTGGGCATTGAATTATGAACATTTTGGCATTAGTTGCATGCCAATTGGACAAAAATGTATCGTGCTATGGTAAAAAAAAGAATTTGACCTTTCCATGACCTTGACCTTGACCTTTGACCCGATTGATCCCAAAATCTAATCAAATGGTCCCCGGATAATAACCAATCATCCCACCAAATTCCATGTGATTCAAGAAGATTTGACCTGTTCATGACCTTTGACCTTGACCTTTGACCCGATCGATCCCAAAATCTAATCAACTGGTCCCCGGATAATAAACAATCATCCCACCAAATTTCATGCGATTCGGTTCAATTCTTTTTGAGTTTTGCGAATAACACGCATATAAATAAATACACGGCGATCAAAACATAACCTTCCGGCATTTTCAATGCGAAGGTAATAACACCGAGCAGGCATTTGAATATGAGAAAGCAAAAGCCTCAAAGACAGAGGGATGGGGAGAGGTTTTTGTGTCGGTGGCAGATTGAGGAGGGCGCAGGGTGGTGGGTTTCTGGCTTTGCACTTCCTTGGCATGGCCATTCCTCTTTCATGCTCCATTTATTCAAAATGGAAAGCCAATGTGCTGTCTAAGGTTGAAACTATTTTGAGGCATTGTTTCTATTTGTAGACATTATTTGTGTTACTGCTGACGAGGCCATTTTACATACATTCAGCACTCTAGAAGCAGAGCGTGTCCCCTCGTCCTTTCTGGTAAGAATAACGCAGGACACATTTGTACCCAATGGCATGCCCTCGATTCTACTACACTATTGTAAAACTGAACCTTTCATAACATTTCATATTGTAGTGAATTGTATTGGGATAGTAATGTGACTGTATTCAGTTTCTTCACTGAATGGTCACTTGTTCTTTAATTATTGGTCAGAAGTTTGTTTGATCTCATATGTTTCTGTTCGCCTTCAAATTACTGAACAAATTGTTGATTTATCAGTTCTTCTTACTTTGATCTAAAATATTAGTACTCAGTAGGCCACCTCCCACTAATTTATTCTCAATTCCCCAGTCTTTTCCCACACACTGTGCGTCCCAGTGCAAACATGCTCCTTCAGTCGGGCCAACAGTGTGTCACCTTTCCACTTGATCCCTCGCCGCGTACAGCCTCAGTTACAATGTTCGCTCTCATCACATCCAAACCCTTGAGCTCGCTCCTCTTTCTTTTGGACTTATTTTCTCCATAACTAACGGGCTCTCTAGTTTTCAGAACAATTACATTGCTTTACCTCTGTTCTGCTTTTCCCTCTTCTTAGTCCTTGAACTGACCTCCAGCCTCCCCATGTGTGCTTCTTTATATGTGCTCAGCTTTGACAACCCCCTTGAGCCCCTCTCGCCCATCAAACACCAACTCAAGTGTTCCCTTCCTGTTTCTGAGGGCTTTCTGAGGGTCGGGGACTTCTCCGCGTTGGTGTGGGTCTCATTTAGAGGGGGAACAATGCTTTGTGAGAACAAAAGTGTGTTTCACTCAGGCCACAGGTGTGCAGCGTTGAGGAGCTCCTATTGTAGATGCCTCCTCTTGCTCTAGTACTGCGCAAGCAAAGTTAATATCGATGTTGATTGACCGTGGGGGTTGAGAGTTTGTGAGGTTTTAACCCAACTCTCATTCTGTGCTGCACAGAGGGCAGAACTGCAATCTTTAAAGAGAATGGTTTTAACCCCCAAAGAAACAGGGATCCCAAGGGTTTGTTGAACGCATTCAACCTTCATTTTAAAGTCCACCTGAAATTAGCTGGCATGTTTTACTTCAAGGACATGTTCATGTGTGGATTCAAAAAAATCCATGAACGGAGAAACACACATGGACACTACGGAGATAAAGAGTCACAATGTCAGAACGAGACAGTCTCCACAGACAGGTTTCCCCTCAGACCTTCCAGACAGTTGCTCCACATTTACTGAACTTTTAGTGAACTTCTTCAAAAGAGCACGGTCTGCAAATAGGTTGTTTATGAGGTCATTTTTCCAACATTAGGTTGATGAGCCGACTTTTAGAGCCCATTCAGGTCTTGAGCCCGCACCATGCATCATGTCTGGATATTCCAAAAGCATTAAAACTTTGGATCTATTTTACTTCCGTGATTGTATTCAACCAACAAATCATACATTAGTCAGTAGACTAGTCACACCTGCATTACTTGTAGTGGAAGACATATTTAACAATCCACTTTGCTTATTTTCTAAGCCGTAGTTCTTAATTCTCATGTTTAGAGCTGAAACAATAAATCGATTAGTTTAATTGTCAAATAAATAGGGATATGTTCTATTTAACCATTAACCAAAACCAAAAATCAAACTGAAAGGAGAATGACTGGTTGACCCTAAAGGTCAGTCCACCTTAAGTGAGCCTGAGCCAGAGTTGTTTCTAATTTCGGGGCTACCTTCACTTAAATCAGAAGCTTGTGCGGCTGTGACGTCACTGTCTGGGCCATGTGTGCTGACATGCGGCGTCGGCACACCCGGAAATATGAGACTGACTGGCGGCTCCTTACTCGCGGGTGACGAGCTGACAACCGACCGTTCCATCTGTCGTCTCTATAGATGTGTTTAGTAACGACTGCAGAGATTCTCCTCTCTCTCCTTTAACTTCACCTCGTTGGTTCATCATCTCATCCTTCATTTCATCTTTTTGCTATGTTTCTGTTGTTTGTTGTGGTTCTGTATCAGTGGGCCTACTCGGCCAAGATACAGGTTCTCCATTGGGATGTGCCCTCCTGTCCTCCCTTCATCTCTTTCTCTCCACTCTGTCGTCGATGTCACTCACTCGTGCTTGCCACCAAGCTAGCAGAGAGAGAAGAAGAAGAGCAGGAGGAGGAAGGGACTCAGGGTCACAAGATATAACTATCTGAGAGACGGAGGACAGGAATTCAAAAAGTGTGTGAGGAGGATGAGGTGATGTTGGTGGCGATGGAGAGGCGAGTAAAGCTCCATGAAAGTGGCTTGGGCTGTCCACCATCTCAATGAGCCCCACACTGCTGATAAGGACGATGAAAGGAATAATGATGACAGTGGGGGTGCCAACGGGGGGCTATTTTTAGATGCATTCAGCTCGCCTGCTGTGTATAACTGTGTACTCTGAGAGCGAGTGAACGTTTCTTTACAGTGACGTCTTTGTGCATGTGCAGGCATGTGCAGAGCTGCATTAATGCAAGGGTGTTTTCAAAGGTATGCCCAAGGGTGTGTGTGTGTGTGTGTGTGTGTGTGTGTCTTTGCTCCTGTCCTAGTGTGCACATGGGTGCAGCTTTAAGCCACGTGCTGGTAATGCTGACTACAGAATCAGGGAAGAGCTGCAGTGCACTCTTCATGAACACACTGAAATTGGCTTTTCAACAGCGGCGTTAGTGATTAAAGTGCATGTGTGCTGTGCGTGTCAATACTGCGGATAGATGGAAGTGTAAAAGGACTGCAGGGCTGTGTGTAATGAATAGAGAGAGATATCGACATGTTTTCCTCTTAAACATCACTTCAACCAAACAAGGAGAGGAAGAGAGGAAACGCGTTCTCAGAGAAATGAGACGTCCTTTTGCAGCATGGTAAAGCAAAGACAGCGGATCACACTGGGATCAGCTGTCAGTCGGCTGTAACAGCTCTAGAGAGAGTTTTGACCGAGTGTGTGACTGCAAACATGCAATATATACTAAAACGACACAGTCATCGTCACTGCCAGGTCGAGACTTTCTCTCTGTCGCCTGTTACCTGTTTTTATAGTAACTACACTGAGTATGTACACTGTGTTCTGTTACATAAGCGCTGGAACGATCTCTACAGGCAGAATGTGGTCGGATTGTGAAGTCATTAAATAACCGTGAATATGTTTATTGTTTCTCCTAAATACTGAAATTAATTTATGAGGCTCAATGTTTCGGCGGAAGTTGAGATGACGTAACTCATCAAAGCCGACACTCAGGAATGATCAGCCTCAGTGAACAGCGTCTCCTCTCCAGCTCTATGACTTTAATTGTATCCATGATTAAAGTTATTGGATGAAATAAGAGATCGGGAAAAGACTATTGTTCTCAAACTAAATCTAAAACTCGAGTGTAATCCCTAATCTGTCTTCACTCTGCTATGACACTCCAGTGATGTTGAGAACAATCAGATCGGCTGCAGCATCCAATCAAATTACTGATGAGCACTGAGGGGGCTCCTCGCTCCTCAGAGCAGGAACACTGTAGGAGCTTTGGGGCGGCGCAGAACAACTCCTGATTCAAGCGAGGACATGACGAATAACAGACGTGGGACAGAGCCCTCAACTCAAGCATTGTTTGATGAGAATGTTTTGGTCAAACGTCAAGACATGGTCGTAAAGTGCAACTTATTTTTTTAGAACACATTTTTTATTTAGTTTTCAACAACATAACAAATATGTATTGTCATACAGTCATTTTCAGTTGTATGGCTTGGTACACATGGTATTCACGTACAGTGTACAACACAGAGAGAACAACAAACATCAAAAGGTGCTCACTCCATGAAAAGAAAAGAGGGTGATAATCAATAGATTGCATACAAGTTAATTAAATACAAATACAAATAAAGTAATTAATTAGAATAATAATGATTTACTCCTGAGTGTAGTTGTATGTGCTATGTATGCTTACAGAGAGGATTGTGTATGAAGTGTGTGCACAGAGTAAAAGAGAGCAGTTCAACCAGAGGGCCGAGCAACATACAGCACAACAGTCATTGTAATAATAAAGCTGCGACAGGACCCCATCGTTTAGTAAAGATAGGCATCTGGAGCCTTAATGAGGATGTGATTCACTCCATTTGGTAGACGTCCCATACTTTTTGGATCCATACGTCGTATGTCGGGGGATCCGGTTTTAACCCTCTGATGGTTATACCCTTCAATGCTGCTGTTAGTAATATGTTTAGGAGGTCATTTGTGGCCCTCCCATCCAGGCCCTCAGGCATTGCTCCCAATAGCGCTACTGTGGGGTCTTGTTGGATGTCCTGTTGAAATATTTGTTTGAGGGCATCAAAGACTTCTCCCCAGTATGCATTTAATTGAGGGCATAGCCAGACTATATGTGTGTGATTGGCAGCGCTTCCACAGTTCCGCCAACATAAGTTGGAATGTGTTGGGCCCATCTTGGCTACTATTTCTGGTGTTCTGAAGAATCTGGTGATTGTTTTCCATTTAAATTCCCTCCAGGTGTTTGAGTTTGTAACCAGGTGTGCTTCTGTGCACATTTGCTCCAAGGTATTCTGTGATATGATCGTGTTCATTTCCGCTTCCCATCTCTGCTTTATCTGTTGAGAATTATGTAGATTCATAGATAGAAATATGTTGTATAAAGTAGAGTGCAACTTGACACAGTTCTAGTTTGGCCTTTAAAACTCAAACGTATTTGTCCTGGCTGACACAGCTGTAGCGTTGTTCTCTTAAATTGAGCACTAGAAATGAAAAGAGGAATGGCTGGGATGTCACATTGACGTTCTCCTTTCTCTCGTCTCACACTTCACCCTTTCCCACCCGGGCTGGCCTCGAGGAGGAGTCTCCCAGCAGCAACAACGGCAGTGAAAGAAAGAGATGGGATGAGAGAGAGAGAAAGGTGGATGAGGGAGGAACCACCTTTTCCTTTTTCCTTGCCAGCTAAATGACACACATCAGGCATAAAACCACCTCTTGACCCTCTTGTGTCCATTACAACAAGACATCTGTGGTACAAAGCAGATTGCTCCCATCTTTTGTCCTCCACCATGACAATGATCTTTCTGCGAACACCAATGGGTCGTCTCCGTGCTCTTTTTTAGCGTTTAGCTTTCCTTAAATCCTATTTTTTGTTTCAAAGTATTCTGTAGCTGAGCTCATGATAATAATAATAATAATAATACATAACATTTCTCTAGCGCTTTTCATAATTCTCAAAGACGCTTAATGCCAGCGGTTGTAGTTTATGAGAGTCCCTCAGGTAAATACACTCCATTATCTTGTGAATGAATCACAAAGAAGACGGCGACAATGTTACAGTTTTTTTCAGGCGCTACCAAGCGTTGTCCAATCAGTGGTCACATTTTCAAAACTCTAAACACAATTAGCACAGCAACGGTCTTTTGGGGCCGTACCATTCACACATTTCATGTCGTTTTCACACAATATGCAGTCAGTGAACACATTTTCACAATGCTTACATTTTCTTCACAGACAAGCTATACCTCCCAACAAAACTATGGATTGTTTTTGTATTATTTACGAATGTTAACACACAACATCCCACAATGGCAAACACAATATTCCAAACCTTAGATACAGTCTCAAAACCTGTTCTGCAATGATATCAGTTATAAAACAATATATCTCAGCTGATAATAAACAAACAATTGATTCCCCATCTCCTCCTGATGGTAGGTACGTTTGGAATGTTTTTGAGAAATATGTTGAAGCAAATTTTGGATTAGAATTTAAGTTTTGATTATTAGGTTGAGATGTTGCAGACACCGCCTACATTGACTAACTGAATGGTGTTCAATCATCTATTGCAGCCGTTGCCCCAAAACATAGTTTATTTGTAACAAAAATAAAAAATAAAACTAAACAGTTTGGATTGAACTTTTTTAACCCTTGTGTTGCCTTCGGGTCAATTTGACCCGATTCAATGTTTCACCCTCCTGTCGCCTTCGGGTCAATATGACCCGATTCAATGTTTAACCCTCCTGTTACCTTTATATTTACTAACATATTTTACCCTTGAGGTCAATATGACCCCAGCTATTAAAATCTCCAGAAAATTATTAGAATTAATATTGTTTTCCAAGTTTAAGTGTGAGGTACTTTATGTTTGTTTGTTGACTCCCGAAAGAACACCGACATTAAACATTGAATCGGGTCAAATTGACCCGAAGGCGACAGGAGGGTTAAATATTGAATCGGGTCAAAATGACCCGAAGGCAACACAAGGGTTAAAGGAACAATAGTTCCCCCCCTTTTTATCTGGACTTGTTGCCGTTGTTTTTTTGTTCAGAATGCTCTTGTGTGTTTCTTGGATATTTTGTTCACTGTAAGCAATACTGTAAAACTTTTTCTGTTCCATCATACTGTAAACAGTATGTATACTGTACCTCCTGTAGTAAACAGTAAAGAGAAAAAAACTGATTTGGTTTTTACTGGAATGCTTTTGAATGTGGACATACAGTTCCCTACCAAGAAATTTAGTTTAAAAACAGTGGATTGCATGTTTTGCATGCAAATACCTGTAAAGCTGAAACATAAAAGTCTATGCAGTTTTTGTAATGTCAGCAATAGCCAGTGTTTTGAAACCTAGTGTACTTTGATTGACTGGATGGAGCTTGTGAAGTGAAAACAAGAGTTATTCTTTGACAGAATAATTTCATTTTGAGTCAGATATCCAGTGTTTTGGTAAAGTTAGTGTCTGCAGAAAAAGATGTGTTCTATTTTGAAATGAAGAGTTAGTATATATTTAACAAAATGTGCTTTTGACAAGAAAATTATCCATTTGGCCAATTGTGCTTTGTAGGTGTGAGTCTGTGTTAAGAGTTTAGAAAAAGTATCTGAAGTATGGGTAAGCGCTTGTTAGCGATTGAAAAAAACTGTAATGCTGTAAACCTTCACACGAAGCTTGTAGGTGTTGCATCAAAGCTCTTCAAATGTAATTTCCTCTCCTTATCGCAGTTTCCTGGGGGGGGGGGGGGGTGTCTTTCTCTTTTTAAGGACTAGAAAGACAAATCCATTCTTGTGTGGGATTTGGCAGGCTTAATGCTTTGTCTCTGACCCTCACAGCTCGTTGGCTGCAGTGTTTGTGCCGTTCCCCACTGAGAATATTACCTTCAGATTCAATTCCCCCACTGTGAATATAATCAAGGATAGTTGCAATAAAGCTTTCTCAAAAGAGCAACGCAGCAGCCATCTATGAGATTTTATTGCCTATAGCCACATTATGGTCCGGCAGTGAGTACAGTCTTGGGAGTGCTCCTTGGACATGTCAGAGGCGTTGGTTGAGAGGTCCCTTCAGGTGAAAATAATGCATGTTTGAAAAACTTAAAATATGAAATTCGTTTCATAAAAGACTCCAACGCTTATTTTAGAAAAATATTTATTTTAGAAAAATATTTATTTTTCCGGTGGTATGTGTGTATGTTCTCTGTGCGGATGTGTTTGTGCATGTGTTGTGACCACACGTTTCAGTGGGAGTGTGTGTGTGTGTGTGTTTGTATGTGTGTTTGTGTCTGTGTGTGTATGGGTGGTGGGTGTGTGTATGTGGGTGTGGGTGTGTGTGTGTGTGGGTGTTTTTTTAGCATAATAAACCTCCATTAAATAAATTTTTGGGGCATTTGGAGCGAAGGGAAACATGCTTTAAACACAACGTATCACTTCATAAAGTTGATATAGCTGACCTGTGAACAAAGTGTTGCATATTTACATAACTGTTATAGCAAAGCAACATTAGCATTATATTGGAGTTGTGTTTTTGTCCACCTGATGAATGTAGGTCCAATATTCCCCCTCTTCCTGGTCTCAAGTCTTTCGAGTAAAACAGCTGCAGATGGACACAAGGTTGACATTGAGGGCGTGAAAGCGAAACAATGAGTTATCAGAAGCTCGTTAGCTGGTGGTAACAACAGTCGCTCGTATTGTCTTCACCTGGTCTGTGTGTTGAGGTCACTATGACGGAAGCAGATATGAGTACTTTGTTAGTTGTTTATATTTCTGTCTGTGGGCAGATGTGTTCACATAATGCAGTTATACATTTCTGTTGTTCAGGACAATGGAGGCCAAGTTTGAGGACCAGAAGTAGTAAAGGGGCCATTTCCCCCCCACACATTAGTTATCTGTGGGTTTGTCTTACAGGTAACACATTGCACATCGTCGTTAGATCGATTGTGAGTGTTAAAATATTGATAAGAGCAGCTCTCATGTATTGATTTTATATTTGTTGAACTGTCTTTGCCTTGAACAAATGTACAATTATGGATGCGCAGATGTTGTTTTATAAATACAAATGAAAATTTAGATATGTGTTAAAGTGATGGAATGACGATCAATAATAAGTAATTGTAGAGGTATGGATATGTTTTTTAACCGTTGCATTATTGACAGTGGACGCAATTAATAATGTTTTATTACAGGCTCAACATTAAGCAGCCAGACACTGTGTGCCTGTGACCTCAGGCTTTTCAGTGACAAACAAATTATTTCCATCACTTCTGAATGTTAAATCAAACTGGCGTTTGTTTTGAGGAGTGATCTCTGAGTGGCTAGACTGCACCCTGCATGCTGATTATCGGTGGACAGTAATACATTCTGTCCAGTATTATGATCGCCGTGGCCTGGTTTAAAGACCTAGATGTATTGTCCACGCTGATGTCTGCGGTGCAGCAGCTGTTGCTGTTGGTTTATTCTTGGCATGCTTTGGCTACACTTATTAAAGCATGTAGCGTTCATGCTACAGGGGCGTCGCCCGAGTGGTTGGTGGCTCTGTCGAGGTGTCGATGCGAGAATGGGTAATCCGCCGGCTGCTCCGCTTTGCTTGTGCACGTCTCTGGGCTGGCCCCATACAAAAGAGCAGACCTGAAAAGCACCATAATGAGGCACAGGCTCAAAGAAAAGACATGTCTCTTTTCATTTTTCTGGGTGAAAAGAAAAGAGGACAAGAAAGAAAGATGAAAATAAGCCTCACAAATCCAGGTTTCTGGCTGCGCTGTCTCTTTGAGTTTATTGTTTTTATGCATATGTGTTTTATTATGCTAATGAAATATTGGATAAAAATAGTCTGGGATGGAAGGGTAACGGTTTTCAATGGAAAAATCTGGAAAATAAGAGGGAGGGACAGGGGGGGGCCGCTGGATGTCATTGATAAAACCCATAAAGAAATTCAAATGGCTTCTCTCTCCCTCCATTTCTGTCTTCTCTTTCTTTTTGTTAGGACTGAGTGGTGTCTGAACCCAAAATGCAGTACTCCGAAGGCAGGGAATGAGGTAATGCCTAACGAGGCGTTTTAATGTCCAACAAGGCAAAATAGATGTATATCTCTATATATCTATAAATCTACCTGAATACATAAAACTCACAGGCTGTTGTTAAGCATACGTATTCAGGTAGATCTATAAGATATAAAATATACTTAGGGGCATTCGGAAGAGTAGTCAGAGTCCAGGCAGGGGTCACGGGGCACGGCAGGTCTGGAGTGAAAAAAGGTGTCAGAAGAAAATGCAGCAAAGTACTGAAAACAGCTCTAAGCGTCACGGACAGCAACAATGCAAAGCCTTGGTACTTGCCAGGTGAGTCTATGGGATGATCTGGCGAGGAGCAGGAGTGAAGACCGGGTTCTTGTAGTCTCTGGAGTTGATTCTAATTGAGAGCAGGTGTGCAGTGCCAACGCCCAGTCAGCTCGTCACCAGGGAGGAAGGCTCAGATGAGCCTGAGTGGGCGCAGTGGATAGCGCACAGGAACTCCAGCCGCAGAACGCAGAGGTGGCGGGTTCGAAACCGTAACACTTTTCATCTCTTGTTTCTTTCCGAGTCCCAGAGTTCACATAAAACATGAACACCTTGTTATCTCTCCGTCGTGTCATATAGTTCATCTTCAGAGTTTCAACTACAGTAAATGCACAAATAATCCTTTTTCTCTTTTATCTGATTTATCTTCCACGACAAAGAAAAATACTAAAGGGTGACTCCAGATTACAAACCGGTTTTGCTGCAGTCTGAATGTTTACATTTAGTACATTGGTGTCAGTAGGCGCTCGTACCCACGCTGCCGAAAGGCCCTTTAGTGGAAACCGACTCCTCCACTTGTCGCCTCCACAATCCCCCACCAAGTATTCTGAGGAAGACACAAAATGGTACAAGCAGAGCTGAAGATCAGAAGAGGTTGGACTTTCCCTCCACTGCAGATAACATCAAAGCACTGTGTCCTCTTTGTCATGTGACGTTAATCTTGCTGCTTTAATGACCTCTGACCCCCACAGATTCAGGGCAGAGGGTGGGACCAAGAAAAATCAGACAAGGTGGACAAAATAACAGAAACACCTTATATCATATAATTTAATGCAGTAGGCCGGACACAATTTATTTTAAAGTATGTTATTTAAATTCAGTCAGTGCAGTTTAGCATATGCTATTATTTTATTGTGACTGCTATTCTACTTTACTAATGCAATTATTTGTCTCGGTCAAACGTCGTCATGATTCTTTCATTTGGGACATACGTTTGACTAATTTGTGCAGCTGTCTGTGAAGTTAGGGCCCAGTTACAAAAAACAATCTTAGAAAGAGAGCACACTGTGTGTCACCTTTAAAAGTTGCCAGACAGTGACCGTTTTAAAAAGTGTTTGCACGTTATAAGAGGCAAACCGATAATTAGCGACACAAGGATTCATTTGGAGTTGCGCTTGTATCCATATCCTTACTGCTGGAGAATTGCAGGATCTCTCATCGTCCACAGCTGGAGGCCGAGTGGACACAGTGAAGGAGGACGAGCGTGAGTCTGCACATGCTCACACACGAGCTGCACTGAACAGGTCGAGGATGACGCGAGGCCAGATGGAGAGTTAGACAGAGATGGAAAGAAATAGCGTCGAGGTGATGGGTGGAGGTGACTGCAGCATCCTTCCCTTTCATCCCACCTGGTGGGTTCCACCTGTGCTTCTTGAGAAACCAACTCTTCTCTGCTGATGGAGATCAGGCTGGCTGCTGCCAGCGCTCTGCTATGCATTATTTATCAGGATCTGACTTATTACCCTTAGCTTTGAGTGAGTTGTCGGTGAAATACTTTATAGCGCTACACTGCAATGTTAGGTGCAGTATAGCCCCAATTAGAGCTAAATATCAAACCTCAAACTTTTAATTACACATAACTCGTCACCTGGTCACATACGTGGGTAAAGGTTGACATGTAGGGAAGAGAGCTTTGAGTGGTCAGAAGACTAGAAAGGTGCTTTATAAATGCAACACCATTTACTAAAGTGTTTGTTATCGATAGTATCTTATTGGCACTAAGACTGATGTATTCTATATTTATCTCTCGTAGTTTTGACTTTAATGCACTTTTTTCTAAGCATCTCTTTATCTAATGGAAACCACATTAATGTAGCTTGAAATAAGAAATAAGAACAGGATTCTAAGAAGAGCTCCTTACTGTCCAGCACCTCAGTGATGCTGCTGTCTTGTTATAACTCGACTTGATGTTTTTCTTTTCTTCGTAGATGAATAATTTAGTTGGGGTCCATTTAGTTTAGATACTGTGTCAGCCTTTCACAAGGAACATTGGCCGAGTTTGACTCATGGCTTTAGAGCTTTGATTACTCGATGTTTCTCCTGCACTTGAGGGTAATGGACGGAAAGGTGGACGGTGGAGAGAGAAGCTGATGCACTGCGGTGCTAAAACAATCTGATGGACTGATGAATAGGTGTATTTGAAGAAGGTGCTTGGTTCTTAATGCTACAGTTATTTGTATATCACGGCTCCTTTGTACCTTATTGTTCTCACAGAGGGAGTGTGAAGTATTGAGGCAGTCCATTGAGCAGGAGAGCATTGCATCCCTCTGTGGAGGGCTTATTCTCATGAAAGCCCTGTGCTAAGTTTGTTTGTTTTTTAACCCAGCAGCTCAGATATACACGTATACTTATATTTAACCTTCGAAAGACTTCAAATACCTTCATGCTGATTTTGTTGATGCCTTTTTTCTAAATGTCTTTGGCCTTGCAGACACTCTTGAATCTTGCGGATGCATCAAGCATAAATCCCGCTTTAGTCTGTGGTCGTACAAAATGTGGGTTGAAATAAATGAAGTCATGAGATTGCAGAAAAACCACAAGCAGATTGTAAAGCAAGCTTGCACATGTCTCTGTCTCTGGTTATGATGAGTTTCTATCTGATATTAATTTTGTATTTTACTATTTTGTCTGTGCTTATTTATTGTGTGCACATTTAAATCAGACGACTTGATCAACTTCATGTGTCTTTTGGTGTGACTGATGAAGAAAATAGGTTTTATAAATACAGTATATATATAGATATACAGTATATATATATATATGTATATATGTGTATATATATATAGTATATTGGTTTTAATGCAGCTACAGTAACAAACAAAACATGCACATTTGGGTTTTAGGCAGAAACTCTTTTGATAGTGATTCAAAAAGTGGGTTTCATGATGTATTATATGATGTATTTATATTCTAGTCCATTACTCTACTAATTGTTTCTCAAACTCTGGTCCGTTTCTCTGCGGAGGTCATCTGGGTCAACATACAACCAATGATGCTTGTAGCAACACAAGGGAAGTCTTCTGTTATGTCCTATTTCATCAGTGCCCCTTTCTCAGTGGATTACTCTCTAATCATTCTTCCACTGCTCTTTCTCACACTCCTATTCCTTTAATATGAGCCTTCCTCGGACTTGCACTCATTTCACTTTCGACTCCGGTCCTCAGTTTTATCCTCGGCTCTGACTCTGCAGCTGGTACTGGCCAGGATAAGTATGTGGAGAGGTAGCATCTGCCCAGGACTCATATTGGTTGTCTTATGCTTGTCTTAGAGTTTGATGTAAAGGATACACAAATACCAAGAGGCTGCTAGTTAGTTGTCCAGAGTCTACGAGTGTTGTCCCTTTATCCCTCTAATCTACAGCGTAACGCTTTGATTTCCCTGTGTGTCTGTTCGCTGCCCTGAGGCTCCAAGAAGCTCAGCAGCAAATGGTCTGTTACTCTTATCAGCACCTCTCTCCCCCTCCTCCTCCTCCTCCTCCTCTTCCCCCTTCACCCCTCCACTTCATTCCCTGTCATCAGTAGCCATCTGCTACTTTATCCAATTATTCTTTTGAGCTGACACGCTCTGTAACTCGCCACAAACTCTATGTATGACGCCGCTGTTTATCAAGTACACGCACACACACACACACACACACACACGCATGCTCCTCTACATGCACAACAGACAGTGTTCCTGAGCATTTAATAAAGCAAAGATTCTATATAAAGTGCACAATTATGCTTAGAAAGTTAAACAAACTCAAATTTAGCATCGTACTTTCTGGTGGTACATTGTAGTTGCCCCCTTCTGCTTGTTTTGGCTATTTCCAGGTGTCCCAACAGAGAAATGTGGCCTCTGCTGTCAAACTCCGATTCACTGTACCCTCTGTTTCTGTTTCTGTGTGTCGTCCTCCACTTCCCGGTTATGGGTTTGGCAGCTTGTGCATCTGTCTTCACATACATACCTGACACAGAAGGTCCCCTCTGCTTGTGTGAGGGAGTGATTGAGGGAGTGAGTGATTGAGGGAGTGAGTGATTGAGTGAGTGAGTAAGTGAGTCCTTCAGATGAGGAATTGTCCCTCCCTTAAAGGCATGTAGAAGGTTCTTAAAAGTACAGCATCACTTGAGTGTGAATGGTTGTATGCCTGTACATGTACACATTTCTCTCATGTTGTTTTGTTTTGAAGAGGAGATCGACAGTGTTGGTCAACAGTGTTGTGCTAAATGGCCCTTCAATCTAAAATAAATGTAATTTTGCAGTGTCACGATACGACGGCCTGCATCAATGTATCTTAAAAACACAACTCGGATACCGTAAAATTGCTGGCGTAACGTAAATGTACAGCATGACAGGATAATTAATTCCCTACCTTTTGCGATGTCAACGGGGTGTAAATCTTGACATGTAATTCTGCTGCAAAGAGGCAGTGAGTGTCACAAAAGGAGCTGCGCTTGGTTGTTTTTGGTGCTGACACGACAATAGTCAGGAGTAACAGGTGGGGTTTGTTATGCATGTGTGTGTGTGCGTGTGTTGGGGGGGGGGGGCGGGGACTAGAGTGGCTACAGTGTGTCTCTGATCTGATTCTCAACAGATGAAGCGTGGACAGGATCTGATCTGCAACCTTCCCTCTTTCTGTCTGTAAGAGGAAGATGTCTGGGAGATTATCTGTTGGCTGAGAGGAGAAGACGTCTTAGTGCTTTTTGGGGGGGAAGGAACGGGCGCTATCTGGTCACTGTGTTGAGTTTTTTTAATGAATGACCATTTTAGTTGTTTTGTCACAGTATATGTCAGTTAGCAGAATGTTTGTTTACGATACAGAATGCTGAAATATAATAGTGTGTACACCTTTTCTCGACGAATCTCAGTCAGAGGCCAGACTGGGCCTTACTGTGTGTTTTTCTCTCTCTCTGTGTTGTTCTGTTACAGTTTTTTTCGATTGCTAAACGACAGTGGGCACAACTGGAGTCACATGTGCAAAACTCTAACCACAGTCTGCACTACCAACAGTCACCTGAGCTAAACACTTCACATCACCTGCAAAACTCATTCCAAGCAACACAACTCTTAACACATGGCTCAAAACACGCTCAGTGCAGCCAAACACTCTGCACAGCCCTCACTGAGATAACACACACTGTCACTCAGAGCACACTGAGAGTAAAAACACGAGCATCAAACACCAATACAGAAAATACTAACTTTTCATCTTTACAGTTTGAACAATTTCAGTGACTTCAAACAAAGTAATATTTTCTTCAAAGAAAAGAGTGACATTCTTTCACATGATTTATGAATTTTTTTAGAACATAACAATTCTTTAAGGTAAATGAAAATTAGCAGTTTGCTTCAATAGTCTGTAGTAATTTACGGAATTACAGTAATGAGAAAAAAAAGGTAGAAACTAAAAGTACATACTGTAATTCGAACAAATAATTGAGGGGCTAATCCTGCCTCTCTCTAGCATCAGGCCACATGTTGTCATCAACATCACATCTAATGTTCTCTCTTGCCACCTGGGGAAGAACCTTCTGGAGGGCCTTATCAATCCCTGGCAGTCCTCTGGACTCGTGTCCTCACATCCGGCACGCATGGCTTCCAAAAGAGACATTTGGTCATGTGGGTGGTGACCAAACACTTCGTTCACGACATTACATTACATGGTCTATAAGTGGAGCCCTTATTTCATCTGGAATAACAGCTCTTTGTCTTCCTCCACGCATCCCCCTCTCCCTGCCACCCTTCTCCCTCCACGAACACGTCTTCCTTGTTCCATTTCCAAAATGAGTCTTTCTGAGCTCTACCTATATATACTGTAATATATATATACATATATATATATATTTTTATATGTGTGTGTGTTCACTCACAAGTCTAAAACAAGACACCTGCTTAGCCTTTCAGCTGTAATTGCAATCATCAGTGTTTGAAAGGCACAAGGCTGAACTCTATTCCGTTTTGAATGTGTGGTTCACAGTTTTGACAGCAGTGTGTTAGCATTTGAACAAAGTGCTGTAGATCCTCAGTGTTGTGCAGGTTGTGGTTAAAGTCATGGGATAAGTGTTAGAGTTTTGAAAACTGTGTTCAAGCAATGAAAAACAAACTAGAGTTTGGTCCACATGAACTGCTGCTGTGCAGACTGTAGTTAGAGTTTTGCACATGTGACTCCAGTTGTGCCCACTGTCGTTTAGCAATCGAAAAAAACTGTAAAGATATTTGATGTGGTGTCGTTTGTACTGCACACATGTGGTTGCACATTGATGTGAATTCTGGGTAAGTACACTACACTGTGTGTCCAGGTGCCACCTGCACCAGCGTGATTGTAAAGGAATCCCGACCCCCTGCAATGTTGCAGCTGATCCATCTGTGAACCATAAACCATCACCACCCGATCCCCCTCCATTGCCCTCCGTGTGGCGTTGGCCAGCGCTCGTCATTGTATGTGTGATATCCTCGTGTCGTGCCATATCCTGCTTACTCATACTATCCTAACCTGACCTGTTTCCCACGGGGAGAGTTTTGTTGGGGAGGGCGGGTTTGGGCAAGCAAGGTGGGACGGGATAGGGTGGGACGGGGTGGGTCCTCTTCCTGCTCTCTTCCTCCTATCCCTCCCTTCCTCCACCTTGTTTTCTACCTGTGTCTCAATATAATGTTCACATGTTCCTCTTTGAATCCTTCTCATTTTCTTGCCATTGTTTTCTGTCCGCTCTGCTCCTCTCCTCTCTCCCACCTCTTCCTTCCTCCTCCTCTTCTGTCTCTCCGTCTCTCTGCTGCTCTCTGTTGCGATTAACTGGGCTCTGTCTTTATGTCGTATGTCCTTTTAGGCCCACGCCGTGCATCGCTGGCTAATCGATCAGGACAGTAGTGTGAGCTCTGAGCTGCCGGATGGCCAAGGAGTATGGCACTTTGATGATGAAGTAAATATCTGCAACACGTATATCTGGCTTTTACTATTTCTATATATCTATATGTGTATATATATTTATATATATATTCTGTATTTATGACCATCTTGTACCTGTCACTTAAAGTGTGTGTCACTGTTGTTGCTCTGCTGCTGTTGTTGTTGTTTTTATAGTTATCTCTGATTGTTGTTGTGTGTTGCTTATGGTATTGTAGTTTTGGTCCCTTTGACTTTCTAGTGTTGCTGTTGTGCTGTGAGCTGATCTAGTCAGGTGTCGTGGGGTCAGGCTGGAGCTTTTCTTTGTTCCCGTCCTTGCTTGACGTATTGTACTAACTTGCTGATTTTAATTTTTTCATTTGGTTGTTTTTCTTTTCTTTTAGTCTCACATATTGATATGTAACATTAGTATGTATCTGTTTCTATATTCACATCTATATCGGTGTCTGTGATTTCTCTGAAGTTAATGTCCTCAAGCAGCATATTACAAGGCAAGAGTCCACGGGCAAAATATGGATTTGACTCATTTCCTATCGACTGGACACACGTTTTTATCATGGCTACGTATGCTTCAACACAACATACTACACACAACACAGGTTCACAGTAGTGATAATAGAATATAGACCGAAGTATTTTTCCTGTGGGTTCTTCTGATTTATAGAATATGCTTGTGCCATTCGTACCACTGTGTTTGTGTTTAGGATCAAATGAAAACACATGCTGTGTGTGTGTGTGTGTGTGAGCGCGATAGAGGGAAATAGAGGAAATGTGTGAGGTGTCTGTTTTGGGGGACGACCTCTTTCTTCTTATCAGCGTGTTTGTGTGCATGCTTTGTATCCGTCTGTGCATGGCTTCAGACGGTGTCGTAGTATATTTACTTGTGATGTTCGTCTGTGTTGCGTTTGTGCTTCAGTCTGTGTTTGTGTGTTGTGGTGTCTCTGCTGTAGACGTTGTGGTTGTGCCTGTCCTTGCCGGTTCCTATGATCCTCTGTCAGTGTTGTGTTTGTGTATTGTGGCTGTGCCTGTGTTCTGTGAAGTGTTATCTGTTTTAAACAGTCAGGGACGCGTTTGCCAAAGGTTTTATTGCACAGACCTACGAGATAATCTTGAGTCCATTTCCACTCTCTGGAGGAGAGATCATCTAAGTGCAATAAAGCTGCTGGGAAACTTGTTCCTGACGACCCTTGCCCATGATGTTTCCCCCCTCAAATCCTACAAATCCTATCTCAAGTCAAATTACGAAACCTACTCTCAAGATCTCCATATTGATCCCAAATGCTCTGGAGAATTATTGGCTTGACCTTCAACCTCAATGAAGCTGACAAAGTCAAACACATTTAGTCATAGGAAGGTAAAAACATTGGGAGAACACATTTAACACAGAACAAAGCGAACATATAGTTTCCCCCGGCCATCAGCCCAACCCACAACAATATGGAGCAGTCATTCCCTCGGTGATGCTCATGAAGCATTTGCATTGGCCAATTGTTCTTTCCCTTTTTTCTTTTGAATTTTCTTTCACCTTTTGTGTGAATGAGAGAAAAGAATATATTTCTCTTTGTTTGTCTTTATCTGTCAGTTAGGACTAGTGACACCATCCTGTTGGGAGTAAAGACCCAATGCAGACTGTAGACCCAGTTTAAGGTTCTGCAGGTTTAGAAACAACACCAACCTGGTAAGCAAGTGGGACTCACTGCTGAATTAAACATGACAAGAAGTGAGGAAAGGGAAGACATGTTACAGTGCAGACAGAGTATGATGATTGCTGGGTGGGAGCAGAGACATCGAACACCGTGCATGTCCCAGAGTACAGAGACTGAGAACAAGAGTGGTGCAGGGATACATCGTCTTGAAGAGCGCCCTCACCGGCCCTGAGCCAACTCAGCAGTGGAAAACAACAGCAACATAGTCTGCTTCCTAAACTAGTGTTTACTAGAGAGTGGTACAGTGTACCTATATTGCCCACTCCTGCAGCAATTTTAGCTTTTAAATGAGTAAAACCATTTTAAAATGTGTATTTGTTGAAGCTCCATTAATCTGTTCAATCTATTAGAGCAGGGGTCCCCAAACCCCGGGCCCAGGCCCGGTACCGGTCCGCGGCTTGGTTGGAACCGGGCCGCGGAAAAAAAGTGAATAAATAAAGTTTAAATTTTTTTTTTTTAATCAGTCGGAAAAATATTTTATTTTGAAAAAGGACCGGATCCACCCGTGTGTACGTCTGAGCCGCTTTCAGGAGTCTTAAAGTTCGGGTTTAGCAGGCGAGTCTCACGCGCCGAACCCTCTGCTTGCGGCACATTTCAGTGACAAATAATCTTCAAACAGATTCAACCTGCTCAATGAATTCTGTCACTTCAGGGAAATGACAACTGTTTTCAAGTTGGCCGATAAAGTCACTGCTGTGTGGGCGAGTGAACAGCGGAACATTCTACATGTTTCAGACGTTGACCGGGTGGAAGAGGCTTTTAAAAGAGTTTGAGCGGTACTCCAACCACAAAAGACCCGACTGCAACAGAATAGACCTGCAACCCATTTGTAAACAAACCCACCCGGTGAATCGAGCCCGTCCGAGCTAGAAAAAAATGTGCTGGAGATGCAAATGACGGTGGCCTTAAGGGACATTTCACACAACAACTCTGCCTGTTCTAATGACAGCGACCAGAACTCGGTTAGGAGCAGCGGACCAATCACACGTCTGTGTCGCCGTCTCCAATAGCGGCTCGTTGCAGGTATACAAGCGCACGGCTCACACTCATTCGGCGTAATGATGAGTTGTAGTTTTGGCACTATATGCCCTTCGTATAATTGTATGACGTCATTTATATTGCCGGTCCGTGAAAAATATTTCTGACACGGAACCGGTCCGTGGCTCAAAAAAGGTTGGGGACCACTGTATTAGAGGACATTGTAGACAGAAAATGTGTCAACTACAGATAGGTAACGCATGGCACAAACACAAATACAGGTGTCACCTAGCTGATATTTAAACCTGATTATCTGAATAGGTCTCCGTCTTATAGCCTGGAATGGTAACTGTGATGGATGTTTAAAATGGACGTTCATTTTCAAATAACATGTGAGATGTTTACATCCTGATTGCCTGACCTCTCGTGTCTGCCACCCCGCTGGACCTAGTTTTAGCAAAGTTGCTGCCTTAATGGGAAAAACGTCTGCTCATAAGTGATAGAAAATGTCCGAAGCAAGGAAAATAAAAGCTTTTCTTTCAAAGTCCACATTTTTATTGTTCTCAGCTGTGGGAGCATGCTAAGTCAAAAGGCATTTAAAATAATGCAGTCAGCAGCTTGGGGAAATAAAACTCCCAGCAGCACTCAAACTGGTCTCACAAACCACGACTCTTTCCCTGAGGGCTGATTCAATTTACACCAAAATATAACGCCTCATCAAGCGCGCCGTCCCACCCCAACCAAGACAGAATTGTGAGATGTCAAAGGTCTGTGTAAAGGCCGCGTCCCCGTTGCCACCAGTAATAGTTAGTGGGACTGGAGAAAATCCTGTATCATCCCACAGCTCTAATTACCCCTCGGTGTGTCCTTAGAGACAGATGCTCGTGGAGCCAAGCCGCATTCGTCACAGTGCGGCTGCATGGCAGACTCAATATGAAAAAAAAGCAGACGGTCACACTCTACACTGTCACATAAATTCTCCTCCGTCTCAGTTTCCCTTCTCCAGCTGCTCCCCAGCCCACTGTAGATGCAGACTACATTAGGAAGCCCATTCAAGTCCAGCCACCAGCAGTTGGCTGTAATTTGTTTCGGCTAGGGGGGGCAGAGTTTAATTTACATTTGAAAGGCAGAGGCGTATTCAAATAGTGTAACTCATTTTTGTCCCAGAGTTATTGATACAAGCTTCACATAATTCAGATTAAAGGTAGCGGGGGCTTTACTGCTATTGTGCGAAAATGCACAGGTTGTGTAATAATGTCTCAGTTGGCCAGATACCAACTTTAGGAGGAAGACCGGGGAGCAGGTTTCTCCTTATATTGCTGACCCATTAAGAACTGATCTTTTCTGGCTTTTTGCAACAGTGAGATGACTCGTGGGAATAATCTGGCCGAGACAGAAAGCTTTCAATGGAGCCATCCAAATAACTATAACCTAAATGGCTTTATAAACACTATAGTGTTGACGTTATTCTTTGGCTGTAACTAAACACTATTACACGTAGCTGCGAACCAGCACATTTCATAACTCTAGACGTTTCACACTAGTACGAGTAGAAATGGGGCGAGAGCAGAATAAACATGAAATAAAATATATGTGATGCTTTTGCCATACTGTTATGAAATGTGGATATTACCAAGTCAAACTTAGTATAGTAAACTTCCGCCTCATCGATTGATTGATTGATTGATTAAACCTTTTTGACCCTTCCTAAACATTTAACCTTCAAATATATTTCATTATTATTAATTCAACTAACTAGCCTTCAATTAAAATTATTTGGGAACTCTTTTTTTAAGTTATTACTTTGGTTGACCTTTTCGACAGCCCCATTTTGTTTTCTTTATCTGTCAAATAAAAATGTTGAGCCCCTTTAGTTATCTTCAGTTTGAGATTTTGTCTGTCAAATAAAGAGAGAGAGAGAGAATATGAGCAACAAGTAATGTGCATGCATGCGTGCATGAGCATGTGTTTTAGGTGAATGCGCATGGGAAAGGTTGAAGTATACTGCAAAAGAAGTGCTGGTCAGAAAGTGTGAAAACTGTAGAGATCTCCTTTGCGATGGAAACTCTTTCATGCCCACTCTCTGACCTCCAAGTCATCCACACATGTGCAGTGATGAAGACCTGGTGAGCTGTCTGAGTTAACGATATCTGCTCAATGCTCCACTTTTCCAAATCTAAACCTGTACCGCTTGTTTTTCACACAAGCAACCAGAACTTTGCTGTAAATATCTGTTCTTCTGGTAGGTGTAGATGTACCGTCATCATGTTCAGGTTTTAATGTGATTGGTGGAAACACCTATAGGGGCTACAGATTTACCTTGGCAATTAAACCATGCTTTTACTCTATATGCAGGTTTTTTCCGACATTTAAGCACATATTTATTGTGGCATTATAGTTTTACTTTCATGGCCCACAAATAAACCCCCAAAAAAGTGTTTGTTGGTCAATACCAGCGATCAGTGATGTTATCATTATTATATCCTGTGGAGTAACTGAGTGCAGCCGGCTATAACAATAGTTCAGAGTAAACTTCTCAAACAATTCAGTAAGATTTTAATTCACAGGTTGGGGAATCAAAATAATTCTGTCAGAGTATAAAACAAGGACAAAATTATCAGCAACATGATTATGCATTTAAATCAATGTATGGTAATAATAAAAAATTATTATAGTGGTAAAAATGCTTTAGACCCACCTCAACCTGAACCCCTTATTAGGCATGCAAAAGGACCAGCCGAATACTGAACATCGCTTCCTCAACCCACGTTCGGGTTGGAATACCAATCTCTTCTTCAAACCTCTGACTCGTAATCTAAAAAACTGCTTTTCACACCCACTTTAAAGAAGAAACAACTGGGCTTCCTCACATGTTGCTCAGTTTGAGTATACTGCTGCTTGAACTGTCCGCCTGCATATGGAGGGTTGCTGTGAGCTGCATATGTGTGTTGAATGGGAGTGAGCGTGTGCGTTATGCATCTG
The DNA here is from genome assembly GCF_029220125.1 of Pseudoliparis swirei. Classification (NCBI taxonomy): domain Eukaryota; kingdom Metazoa; phylum Chordata; class Actinopteri; order Perciformes; family Liparidae; genus Pseudoliparis; species Pseudoliparis swirei. The sequence continues at coordinate 18,520,885 of NC_079394.1, read as the reverse complement.
CATGTACTGCACTGTGAGTGACCGCGTGTGTGGACATGAGCGGACATAAGTGTGTGGGTGTGTGTGTGTGTGTTGATCTGTATTTGAGTGAGTGTTGGAATCTGTATGTATGAAGCAGACAGAGGCAGTGAGGTAATTGAATTCAGTTTCCTAAACTCTCTTTTCACTGCCCTTGTAGTGACTGATGAGAGCATCCTCCTTAATTGCTTATATTTAATATGTGTTAACACGTCAATCTCAGATGCACTTGGCAGCTCAGCATCTGGCACATGAGGCAGCAGATTAGAAATCTTTGAGTGGAAAGCAGCATAGAAAATGTATTCATTGGAAATTAAAAGCTGACTAAACATTGAAGAGTGTACAGGTCTGTCTCTGCTGCAGACGGAGCCTCTAAAGTGTGGATAGCATGATGATTGAAGGTGTGTGTGTGTGTGGGGGGGGGGGGGGTGATGATGATGCAGATGAAGATGCCATCAAGACTGAGGAAGAAGATACTGCTCAAACAATTCAAGCGAAGCACCCCAGGCACATTTATTGAACAGCACAGTTGCCACTGTGCCAGAGATGTCTCACGCGTTGCTTCTGTCTCGGTATAAACGGTAATGACAGACTGCAAGCGAAGATAGAGACGGATTTAAAACCAAGTGCACTTCCAACAATATAATGCAGAGGGACATCCACAGTAAAGAAAGTTACTCTCAAATCTAATATGTTCTGATTAGTCTGGCTGTGTCTCAACATCATGATGATTGAGCCCTAGTTTTATTGTAAGAGCTGTTTGCACTGTTGGCCATCAGCCACCAGCTGAGGCGTCGCCATGTTGAGAGCTGTTACACATGTCAATAAATATGCTCCACCTTTGACCTTTTAATGGTTTAACTTGCGGCAGTATTTATTTTAGTTAAGTACAGTTTGTACAGTGTAGTCTCTTAATCAATTGTTACATTTTAGATGTTTTAAATCGTTTAATTTTAACCATGAATTCTATAAAAGATGTTTGTTTATGTTTGTTATTGATACTATTGTTTACTGTGTTAAACTTTCATTTTCTAGTGTTATGATGTTTAACAAGTTGAATTGATCTTTACCAAAAATGTGACGTTTAAAAGGAATATTGATGAGTCATGATCTGTTTGTTTATATATATGTATATACACTACCGTTCAAAAGTTTGGGATCACCCAGACAATTTCGTGTCTTCCATGAAAAATCACACTTTTATTTATCAAATGAATATAAAATATAGTCAAGACATTGACAAGGTTAGAAATAATGATTAATATTTGAAATATTAATTTTGTTCTACAAACTTCAAGCTCAAAGGAAGGCCAGTTGTATAGCTTATATCACCAGCATAACTGTTTTCAGCTGTGCTAACATAATTGCACGGGTTTTCTAATCAGACATTAGTCTTCTAAGGCGATTAGCAAACACAATGTACCATTAGAACACTGGAGTGATAGTTGCTGTAAAAGGGCCTCTATACACCTCTGGAGATATTTCATTAGAAACCAGACACTTCCACCTAGAATAGTCATTTACCACATTAACAATGTAGAGAGCATATTTCTGATTAATTTAATGTTATCTTTATTGAAAAAACAGTGCTTTTCTTTGAAAAATAAAGTCATTTCTAAGTGATCCCAAACTTTTGAACGGTAGTGTATATACATATATATATATATATATATATATACTATACATTTTTAAAAATCTAAATTGGTCCTAACGGTCAACATCCATTTGGCTAGAATCTACATTGCAGCTGTAACCTCTACCAAAAGGTGTTTTGTTAATTTCTTTAATTCAAGGGTTTTATTTCTATTCTCCATATTTGACTCAGATATTATGATCTGCTCAATAATTCAATTGTATAAGAGTTAGATAAAGTCTCCTCTGTTTTCTCTGCTGATGTGGGATTGTCTCAAAGTCAAATGTAAAGTAAATGTTGATTAAGGAGTGACAACTTTCCTGTTTCTGTGCTGGAAAATGTTTTCAATGAAGCTTCATGAAATGTGTGTCCACTGCAGCTGTGTTTTTGGTGTCCTATGAACCCATAAGGGTTGAGAACATAATGTGCATAACATGCAACTAATCTAAATACCTATCTAGCTACCAATACAACTTTAACCATCATCACATATTGATTTCATCAGTCTGAGGTTTGTCAGGGAATCGATTACATCTCCGTCTCTCTCAGAGGATGGAGTACAGCTATATTCCCAATATATATGTCCCAATTAACAAAGTCATGTTGACAGTAGCAGCTGAAGTCCTCGTGGAGTTTTAATCTCGTGGTTTCAGCTCAGTACTTTAGGTCTGAATAGAGTTTGAAAACATGGGCCTCGTCAGCCATACGTCTGTTAACCAAACAGATTGAGTTATGGTCTGGCTGCTCACATCCTGCCTGACTCGAGCCGGTTAAGACTGATGGTCAGAGCCTTTGTTTTTAAAGTATGGAGTCTGTGTTCTCTGCCAGTGCTGAGATACTGCGTCGACTCAAGAGAGGGAGACATGGAGAGTTGGGAGGACAGATTCTGCCCACAGTGATGCTCATTCGCTCTCATCCTACTCATCTTCACTATGTATTCACTCTCCACTTATGAAGATGAATGGCATCCTGGCTCTGTGCTGACATATTGCCGCTGACATTTTTCTCTGTTGCCTTCATCTTTTCTGCTCTCCTCCCTCATCCGAGTATTTCTAACTCCCTGCTTTTGTCTTCAACAGGTCAGTCTTACGTTGTCACATTGAGGAGCATGTGCATTAGTTGAGGTGTCTTTATGTACTGAGTTTTTGGTAATATGTATACATGGGAGTGAGCCGCTGAATGTGCTATGACATGGGATATGTAATCTGTCTGCAGAGGGAAGGCAGTAACACCCACTCTGTCCGTTCAGAGGTGAGGCCAGCTTAATGTAGCTCGTGAGGAGGAGCTGAAGCACAAGATGAGGAGTTGAAAGTGTGTGATTGTCAGTGCGTGTGTGTATGTGCACGTGTGTGTGTGTGTGTATGTGTGAGTGTTGAATTCTGTGCCAGGGCTGCAGTAATCAGCCCGACCCAGCCCATACCCTCTGTGAAGTGACTGCGGGCCAACACTGCAGAGCATGATGCTGCCACTAGATGGCCGTTATGCCAAAATGAAATAGTACCTATATATATATATGTGTATATGTATATTTATTTGTTTATCTATAAATATGAATACAGATCCATTGAGTGTTTTTCTCTCCCCAAACCAATTCATTTGGAGGTCCTTGTCCAGCAGGGTGAAATCCACATGATATGTTCCCTCCAGGTTATATTTATCTCAACTGAACCGCAATGGCGGTAAAATCAGTTGTGCAAGCTAGCCGCTAGCAATTTCTTACTTATAGGTGGTACCACACTTGAAGTCGTGCCATCATCCTGGCTAACACACCAAGATATCTTAACAACAAATCACTATGTTTTTGGAGTACTTCCTCCTTCAATAGTCTTCAATTAAGATAATCTCGGTCGTTTGGAAATGCTATAGTATTTCCGTTATTCTTTTTGTTTTTTAAGATAGCCCACATTTTTCAACTCCAAAATTCACTTAAACGGACTCGTTGAGAAAAGACAGCTGACACACCATCAGCATTTTTGTTGATTTCTCGCCTGCCTTTGCAACTCTCGTTGCTGTTCTCTGAGACATCAGAACACGGGCAAGAAACCACCACGAGCAGCACACGTGGACATCTGTAGCCCTTTATCCTGCCAACAAGAGGGGCTCGACACGGGGTGCACAGGGCACGTCAATCCCAGACTTAAATTAACCCTTTTACAAGAAAAGGAGTGTGGCCTCTGCTTTATTATGACCTGCAACCTCACTGAGCCCAAAGACCAGAAATAAAAAAACAGTTTTCCATTATTTGTAACAAATATTCTGCTTTGAGTCATACTGTGTGTATTATCCTGTTTAAGTTTTACCACAAAGTTAATTTCCCTTGCTAAATTTTTTTTTTTCAACATTTACGCCTTCGATCTTCTTTTTTATATATTTGGAGGCTTCAAGTTTCCCTCTTCTGTAACATGTGTGTTGGACTACGATCGGCTGCCCTTTGAGTGGCCGAGTCACAGAATCATGCTCATACACACATCTGTTAAACTCCGACTCAAGGTGAGCACTTTGCCCATCCTGCAGTTGAATATGAAAACAGCCTTCTGGTGTCAAACTGCACAAACATCCTTCTGCACATTGCAGCTCAAACATCCAAGTCAAATAACAATAAGCCAAACACATTTTGATAGGAACTTGTGCCACTTTAAAGAGGTCTTATCACGAAGGACCTGATAAGTTATCTTTATCTTCTCCTCAGATGAGTTGAGTTACGCTTTGCAGGCTGAGCCAAAGGTGGTCGATAACAGAGGGGAAAAGATGTAGTCCCTTTCGTCAAAGACCACGGGATAATTTGTCTTTTCTTCATGGACATTATATTCCGTCGTCGGCCGCCCAACATTCTTTGGCAGTGGAGCTCTCATCACTGTCCAAACTCAACACTGTGGACAGGAGAATTGTCCCACGTGATGTTTTTGCACAGGTCACGGTCCAGTGGCGCTGAGAAGTGCGTATAGCCTTTTTTCTACATTGTTCCCTCCTTCCCCTCTCCTACAAGCATTTATCTCTCTGCATGGTTTTTTGGCAGCGATGTGCTTTTCCCAGCATTTAGCCAGGAGAGGGAGAGTGGAGGGGAGAGGTAGAGAAAAGGAGGCCTTTTCAACCACCGAATGACAGACGCTTTATTAAAAGAGGCAGGGCCTTTTGAGAGGCTGGCCCCGCCGCGCTCCCCCCACCCCATGTGTCTGGCCCATTGTCACGGAGCGGTGGCAGAAACCCCCCCGCCAGGCGCTTTGTCACTGTAAGTCACCTCACAGGCTGAAACAGTCCCACTTTGAGAAATCACACCCATTCTCCTCAGCAACTCTATGCGTTTCTTGTATTGCCTGGTCCGTGAAAAAAAAAATGATTGTCTGGCTGTCACTAAACATACAGGAGACACAGAGATGGGCGTGACGTGTGGGGAAGAAGGGATGGGAGAATGGAGGGATAAAGTTAGGGTGATTTGGAGTGTTTGCGGTGCAACACAACCTGAAAGGTGGAGAGGATAGACGAGGTGTAGAGGAGAACATAGAGCGTGATGGAGGATGGAAGAAGGCTGAGAAATAAGATGGAGACGGAAGAGGGGGGGGGGGAAGTAAAAGGAGTGTGAGGTGAAGCTAGAGAGTAAAGCTTGTGAAATGGGAAAGAAATCTCTAAAAATGACCCAGGACGTAGTCAGGAAATGGTGAGTGTGGGGCACCCATTTGTTTTTCTGTGTGAAATGTGTGTCTTTAGATACAGGCAGCATTCCTCCAGAGATAAACCCCTGGGCCCCCCCACCCCACCCGGTCCTCTCAACCCCCACCCTCCACAATCTCTCCACCCACCATGCTTACTCAAGTGTGTGGGTCTGGGCGTGTGCGTACGTATGTGTGTGTGTGTGTGTGTGTCCGTGTTTACGTGGGACGGGGGTCTGCGTGCCCTGTATCGCAGCACTTGCAGGGGGCAACAGAAAAGACAGCTGTGTGTTTGAGAGAAACAGAAAACGTAGGAAAGAGAGAGTGGAGGGCCAACAGGCATGCCAGTCAAGACCGTCACTTTTGGAGTGAGTACCACCTCCTCTTCTTCTAACTTCAGCTCTTTTCCTGTCATTCTCTCTGTCCCTTCATATTATCTCTTTTCGCCTGTACGCTTCTCTACTACTCTTATTGTGTCGCTGTCTTTTTTGCAATGTTTTCGTCTCTGTTGCACTTTCTCAGATGTAGTGCACCTGCCACTGCTGCCATTCTGTATCCTTTCACGTCAGAAAGTGATGGAACAAGACTTTTGTAATTTCATATTTATTTTTGCCTCTAACAGATGAATATTAAGCTTTTTGTCCATCTTGATCAAGCTCTTTTTTTTATTCAGCACATTCCTCTCTCTCTGTTTGCTCAGTGCCATTCCTGTTCTCTCCATCCCGCCACACAAACTTGTTTGGGAGACTTCTCCCTGGCTCCGCTTTCGAGGCTAGCTCTTGTTTTAAACCCTAAATCGGCCCTTGGCTTTAATAGTGACAAAGGAAAATGAGAGACAGAAAGAGATGCAGGACATGCAGAAGTAAACAGTGATCCGGCTTGAAAAGAAAGTGATCCATTACTTGTGAGATACAGACTAACTTGCTGTAATCAAATCTCTGAAGAAGTTATGCAGTCTTAAAACGCATTTCAAGTCATGAACATAACTTGTCCTGATCAAACTTAGTCGACTTAGCCTCCCCAACAGGGGCGGGAGCTTGATCGCCTGGGAGTTCCTTTGAGGGTTGTGATGCATGTGCCTCCAAGATTAGTGTAAGTGCGTATATGTGTGGGTGTGTATCGTGTTCTGTTTTTCCTCCCTAATCTTGTTTTTGACTTAATGTGTTCCTCTGTTCGATGTTCAGATTGTATGAAGTCAACCAGGATTAGCCGTGGTAAGTAAACTAGAGGTCAGTGAACTGAATAGTGGGTCAATTAATGAGATTCTTTCAGTGTGTTTAATCCAGAGAGCCAGCGGAGGTAATGGCAACACATGGCGCTCACAAGGCCCTACTGCCTGGATGTGGACGAGTGCTAATTTTGTGTCAATCACAGTTTACCTGGGAAAATAGAGGAGATGATGCAACTTGAAGAAAAAGGCCTAGTGTGTTTATACGTTATCTGCTTGAGGATGATCGGCAGTCAATGTATCAATGCTGTCTGAAACTGAAAATACCAGTGAGAAGTAGTGGAGGAAGCATTCCATACCAAAGTAAAAGTAGAAATACAGTAGTTTTAAAATACTTACAAGTAATCATTAAAGCTATCTTTAAACGTACAGAAGTATCACACTCAAAGTATCAAAATCAACATTACTTATCATGCAGAATGACCTCCTGGTGTTATACGATAGACCTATATGCATTATAATTGTATTAATATTACTGATGCTTTAACATGCATTTTAATGCTGTAGCTTATTTCATGTACTGTTGGATACTTTAATTTATTACGAAACACATTTTATAAAATTATCCCATTGTTGTTAAGATCTGTTCTAGTCACTCCAGTTCTTCAATACATAAGTGGAGACAATATGTACAATATTTCACAAAAAAATGTACTTTGCTTAAGTGCAGTACGTGATTAAATGTACTTGGTTACCTCCCCCACTGCAAACTAACTGGAAACACCTCTGAGCATTCACTGGGGGGTTTCTATCTATTTTAATAGGCGCAAAGATGAAGCATCATACAATTTACAGATAAGATGGAGAAGGAATTTTAATGTTGACTTTTACAGTGCTAGACTTAAAGTTTTTAGAATTCAGATCAGTCCATGATCTGGGCATATTCCATGATCTACTCCTGCAGACAGTTACATTTTGTATAACTACTGCGCAGTAAAACACGGGGCGTTTACCATATCGTGATCCTCTCCTCCATAGGTTCCAGACTCTATCTCCTGCCTCTGGCTTTCATCCTCTTTGTCACCGCCACAAAAGATCACGCTAACCATGACAATCTCATCTACAGGCGCAGAGGCTGCAGCAGGGCCAGATATAAAGAGACAATCAATGAGTGCGGGGACAAACAGTGGGATATAGAGAGGGGGAGGCTGGAGTGTGAGAAAGTAAATAGTAAAAATGGGACAGGACGCTTTGCCACATACAGAGAATAGAAGCAGGCAGACAGACAGATTTACATACAGACAGACAGGGTTAAGTGTGGGAATGTAACGGCTTCATCCCAGTGACCCGCTCGCTTGCTTCCTGTAAATGTGTCCAACGGTCTCACCCCTCTCACTTACTACGTCCCTGTAGTCGGAGACATCCTGCTCAACCTCTTCGAGCAGTCCTGACTCCTGAGAGACGAAGGCAGAGTTGGAGGACAGGACAAAAAAGCAAGTCAGCATAAAAAAAGTGATGAAATGGCTGTTTAAGCACTCGGTAGTCATTTCCATATCCGTTGTTCAGTGTTCCTCAAAAATGTAGAGAAACAAAAAATAGCAGACGTTATCCAGAGTTTGGTGTGCGCGCGCAATTTATGTTGTTTAAAGTTCAGGAAATTATTGCAAGTGAAGCAGGCATTCTGAACATATAGAGGCCCCTTGTTTTCACTTTTCTGCCGGCTCTATAAATAGCTTTGGTAGAACTTGGTGCTGATTCTGTAAATTCACATTGTTTGTGTGTGCGTGTGTGTGTGTGTGTGTGTGTGAGATAGAGAGAGACACTGTGTCTGTATTGTGACTTTGATGTTAATTTTAATAGAAATGCTGAGGTCATGCTAAGCAGATTTGTATGTCCATGTAAAATCACCCTGGATCTTTGAGAGAGAGATTATCTCTTTGACACTCGGTGGAAGAGCTCCAGCGTTTGGCATTAGCAAAATAATCCTGTCTCTCTCTCCTGTAGCAAGGAGACCTTTTGATGTAGACAAACCTGTCCAGCCTGTGAGAAAGGACATGACATGTTGAAAGCATACTGATCATTAAAGGGATTAGAAAGACAAACTATAAACATTTCTGTTGCACATAATTATGCACATTGTGTTGTTCTCCTTTTTATGAATTAATCTGAGAAGGATGTTTTTAAAATGTTAACCTGTATCTCAAATACATATTAAGACCCTCACCGTGATGAAGATATATAAGAAGATATCACTTTATTTTAAGGAGTCAAGTAATTCAAAATAGTCCCAGACGAGCCTGCTTGATCTATACAATAGTAATATTAGTTGTAATCAAGTATGTCAACATATACAAAAAGCAATAATTTATTGCGCTAGGAAGGGTGGGAAACAGTTTCCACAAAGATGTTCTTGAGATGAGACATCCCAAACAGAGAAGCCTAGCAGCAAGTTCTCTCTGCAATTACATCACAAACACAGAGTCTTTCTACTCTCTCATTCATGCCTCACATTGTCTTACTTCTTCCCCTCACACACACACACACACACACACACACACAACATGTAATCTGATTCCATTCGGAACTGTCACAAACAAACACACAATCGATCTCTCGTGAGAATTCTGAGTTTTCAGGTCTGGTCTTCCGCTTGGTGGCCGGGATGCCGATGCCTCCCCGTGCATACACACTCATACATATACATTGAGGCTTCAAACACTGCAGTCCACCAGTGAGGGGGTGATGATGTCATTCTGTCTGCTGCAGCACCAGCAGAGCAGGCAAGCCAGGAGGAGGAGGGTGAGGGAGAGAGAAATGTAAGAAGCGAAAGGGATAGAGAAGGGAAAGAAGGCAACAGGACAGAAGAGCTGAGCTAAAGACGAGGAGAGTTCAGATTTACCGTGACGAGCTCGGGGAATAATTGGACTTGGGAATTTTGAGCTTCGTTTTGAGAAGCCTTGCGCTGTTAATCTCAGGACAGTTTCACTTACGTTGCACAACAGTGTGTTCATATTGCTAATGTTACCCAGGAATCTGCTGAGCGGGTTATTGTTTGTTTCTTTTGCTCCAAATAGTATGATTAATGTGGCCCCTCCTGTTTTGTCCACCCTCAATGGGAATAATCAGAGAGGGACACATTCATCTAAATCGTCCAGCAAGACGCAGCAGAAGTTACCACAGGACATATTTAGGCTATGTGTTTGTGTGTGTGTGTGTGTGTGTGTTTCCTCTGGTATATGTGTGTACACTGTACCTGTTTATGTCTAAGTTAGTGAATGGGTGTGGTTACCCTACATCCTTATCTCACCCCACCACACACTCACTTCTTGACGCAAGCAGATGCCGACGCAGACGGCAACATGCAGGACTGACCACCAGGATAAATAACATCTAGCTTGAGTCTGGAGAGATTCTAGTGTGAGTCACTGTAGTTGTGTGAACTTCAGCAGGCTCTTTCTAGGTGGCAGTGAGTCTGGGGGGGTGGGGCGATCTAGCAGAGGGGCCTCAGTCAGGGTCACCATGGTTCTCCCAAGCAACCATTTGCTGTGGGAGCAGCATATTGTGTTTGGTTGCGCTGGTCTTCAGCTGTGTTTGCTCCTACTTTGATGAAAAGATGTTTCTTGGGACACCATGGCAGAGTCTGCATGCCATTATATCGTGTATAGATGCTGAGTGGTCCTATATATCTTTTTTAGACATAGGTACAAATTATCTCCCGATGATTCGTAAAACATTGTTTTCCGATAGATACACCATCTCTAGGTTTCAATGCTACATTATTATACTTACAATGCATTAATGAATGAGACTCACAGAATAAGTGTGCAGGATGACAGGTGTACTGGGGTCAGTATGTTGCTCTGCAGCAGTCTAGAAGGAGGTTTGTGGGTTTTCTTCAAAGTGAGTGTCTGATGGCAGTCAGAGTGAGGTGAGGGAGACGTGGCCTCACAGAACCGTAGTCTGGAGACTTTTAAACTTTTTATGTTGAGTGTTTACTGAATCTTCATATTGAAGCAATTATCTAAATATCATATGGTGGATTTTCTAATTCTAGAGTGTTGCTCGACACAGTTTGTCTTTTTGTGTGTCTTTTTGTGTGCGTGGGAATGTGTCGTCAGCGTTTGGTTGGTCAGCATGTGTGAGTGTGACTCAGAGACTTTGTACTGAGAATGCCTGTCAGTTGTCTGTGAGCAACAGATGAAAACAAAAACGTCTTTTGGAGAGAATGACAATGAGTTGGAGGCAAGTGAAGCCCAGGATGTGTCCCTTCACACACAGGATGCTGCTTAAGTTCATCTAATAAGTAGAACCTTTGCCATTGCATGCACTTCCTCGCTCTACCAGATACAACAATAATTACGGTTGTTGTTTTCCTTCTTTTATCAGCTGGACTTTTCTTTCAACATGTTATGTTCTGCCTTCATCCACCTTCTCCTTTCACCTCTTTGACCTCTCTCTTTGCACAGCGCTGTGCCCTTGGTGTCATGCTGAGGTTGTGTTGTGTCATTTGTTGCTATGCCTCAACTTCAGGCATGTAGTTCCTTTCTCTTTTACGACTAATGCTCACTCCATCTTCGTCAAAACTACTTCTTTGGTGTGTGCGATGGCAGCATTTGGATCAGAAAGTGCATCTTATAAATTATGTATTCCCTGCATTTGGGTTAAAACAGCCACTGAATGATTGGACAGCTGAAGATTTTCCTGACCAGTAACGTTGAGATGCTGGTCAGATAGCGAGAGGGGCTGAAGAAGGAAGGGGAGAGAGGAGATTATGTAAATGAAATGGAAAAAGTGCAGGGTTTGCCGCAGTCGAGCTTCTCCCTGTGGTTCTCCTCTCCCTCGCTCTCCCACTGTGCCGCATGAGTGATCCCGTTTCAGCAGCACCCCTGCCCGCCTGGGAGGGGCACGAAGCCCTCAAACACAACACAGACAAAAACCCTCGGCGTGCCATGTGCCGGCCCGTGAGCCGAGACTCGCCAAACTCCCTCTCTCTCTTTCTCCCCCCCCCCCTGCTCTCCTCTCTCCATTCACCGTGTGTTTTTTACTCTCTCTCTCTCATTCACACACACATGAACTCAGAATCCTCACAGAGAGCCAGCGGAGCACAACAGGCGCTCCAGTAGCTGTTTCCACTTCTCACATGAGAACAGATGACAGTTTCAGCCGTTTAGTTTGGCCCAGGTGGTTTGGGTTCTCCACTACTTCACCCTCCACAGACACGGTGCAGGGTGCACATGCAGATTGTCAAACTGCAATGTCTAAAATCTCAAGGGCGAAGTGACATCAGAGGAAAACGGAGTGATGACGACTGAGAGGTTTCAATCCTTCATATGTGAATGAAATATTAACCAAACTTTGTCTCCCTCTCCACTTCCCCTCTCTACTTTATGTGTCTCTCACTTTCTCTTATACCCCTTACCCCCTACACCCCCCCCCTCCCTTTTCCTCCAGGCAGATGCTGGCAACAGTTATCTCCGAGCAGCCCGATCTGGCAACCTGGACAAAGCCCTGGACCATATCAAAAATGGCATCGACATTAATACAGCCAATCAGGTGAGAGAGTTGCATATTCCCCAGATTTAATTGGTTTAAGTATGTGTGCGCCACTGATAAACGACAATCGCATCCTCCCAGGATTTAGTCTTCCCTTACTGCTTTCGAACGGATTCATACAGATTCAGGAGGGGGGTGGGTTGCACACGTCCCATTTTGAATGAAATTAGGCAGTTCAATTCAGCTAATGACAATTACACACTTTTATGATTGAGTCCTGCAGTGGATACATGTATCCTTCAGTTTGCACAAAAGTACAAGTCCTATGACAGATATGTTTATTTGGAATCTAATTCATAAAGGTTTTGCATTTTGTTCATCTAGAATATTATCCATGTATACCACCATATCTTGTGTTATTATTTCTTTATAGGCGTGTCCAGTGTGCATGATGTGTCTGACTTGATCACTGTTATGTGCCTGTGCGCTACTGTATGTGCATGCTCAGGTGGCCTGTTATCCACGGCTTAAGGTGGCAGGTGGAGTTCACAGGGTCTCCAGGGAAGGTGATAAATGGGCCAGGAGCTTCTCCTTCACCTTGTCTCCTCCATCCTGCCTCCTTTAATCTGACGGTTGTTCCCAGAGTGTCCAAGAAGAGCCATCTTTAGAGGATCAAGGACTGCTACCCTCGGGATATTGTAACTTGGCCAAAATAGTGTGTTTGTGGGAGAAGGGTTCCTCCGGCTCATTAATCTAACACGGTCACGGTTTCCCCTCCATTCACTTATGCTGTCCTCAACATTTTGTAATTACAGCTGGTAATGCTCCTGTCAGGATTTCTATGAGGCCTATTGTAAGGCCCCCTAACAAATCCCACATAACAACATGTAAAGTGACAATGTACAGCGTCTTTACTGGCAAACCCCTTCGCTATGATAGAGGGAGAACCGCAGGGACTACAAATATAACGACATGCAGTCTGTTACCAAAACGTTGATGACCTGCAATATTAATTCACCTGAATTACACAACTTCATTTTTTGTGATATTTGTCATGTGAAATTGTAAATGTGTTCACTGTTTACTGTCCACTGTGTTGAAGTTAAAGTGATAATCTACAACAGTCTTACTTCACTGGAGTGAGGAGAAACCTTTGCTTATAGGTCACTCTATAGTTTTACACTTTAATCCCCTTTATGTAGCATTCGTATTTTATTACAGCATGTTTATAATTAATAGAGTGATTTTTTTTATTTGTAGTAAAAAGTTAACATTTATTGTGAAAATGTATGCTCCCATCAGATGTCTGCAAATGTTATGTAGTCGGGCTCAATGTAGTAATAACTTAGACACCAAATGAAGGCTACAGCCATTCATAGTTGTTCCCAGTCTTTTATTGATTATTAACACCGGCCTCAGGTGAATCTACTGCATTGTAAGACAGCGTCACTGTATTTACCTTCAAAGTGTACAATGACACACAGAGTGACGTGAGTTCTTTTCAAAGAGTTGTGGATTTTCACTCTAACCCCGGTGGGCGGTGACGCGTCGTTGTTCTGTGACTGTCCGTCCAGATGCTGTATGTACGGTCTGATGGGAGTCTGGCCAGGTGGAGGCTCGACTGGGACAGCTGTGTTTCCCTGTCTGAGTGGATACCTCTCCCCAGCACACTGCCTCACTCCTGCTCTCCCCGTCTTGTGTTCTCCCTCCTCTGCTATCCCCCTCAACCTAACAACTTCTCCTCTCTCCTTCTCTCCTTCTCTGTTTGTATGCCGCTTTCTAACTCTCCTCTGGCTTATTGCCTTCCTCCCTTCCCACCCTCTCTCCTCTGTCTGCAGTAGAGTGATGGTGTGCTGTGGTCTCCCCACTCAGAGGAATAATATCAGTGGTGTGTGAAAGGTCCAACCTCACATGTCCTGTGCGGCTGAAGGAAGGCTGTGTGAGGTCAGACCTATCCCACACGGCTCGTATTCTTCCCAGCCACGAGACCAGCGGCCTGCCATCCCCCTCCCGTCCTCCTCCTCCACCCACCATCATTAATCAAATGAAAATGTTCACATCCTGATTTACATCCCTGGAGACATTGTTTTCGCTAATGACCCTTTTGATTCTGAGAGTACTGCATGCGTGGTGTCCAGTGTAAGTATTTGCTTTGGTTTGTGAGTGTGTCACTATGATACAAAAACAACAACAGTTGTTTCAGTCGGCATGGCCTCCATGTGTTTGTGTGTATATGTGTGGTTATATATTAGATTAGGACATATCTGTGTTTATATTTAGTTTAGGACCCTTCAGTATGAGGTCTACTCTGCTCTCTCTCTCAGAATGGGCTCAACGGACTGCACCTGGCCTCGAAAGAAGGCCACGTTAAAATGGTGCTGGAGCTGCTTCACAGTGGCATCGTACTGGAGACCACCACAAAGGTAAAGAGCCACCTGGCCTTTGAATTCACTTGTTCAGAAATAGTCCCGCACATGAGCCCAATAAAACCATAATGTGTCGCTTTGTGTGCGGATTAAATAAATGTGATATGATGTAGGATAGTGAGTTTTAGAGGTGCTGGTAGGTCGCTGTTTTTCTCCTCTTTCCAGTCTTTATGCTAAACTAAGTTAACGGTCTGCTGGCTGTAGCTTCACATTGAGTGCACAGATGGAGAGTGGTATTCATTATTGCGTATCAAAACTCGACACAAAATGTTGAAAGTTGCCATTTAATTCTTACTAAAATATATACTTTAATGTTCTTGTTCTATAGTCTCTGATTTAAATCTAAACATTGGTGTTGCAACAAAGACTAGCTCATGCTCTAAAAAAAATCCTGTTTTTTTTAACGTGAACTTACACTTGTCTGATGGGTTAAACACACGCTAATAGGGAACAATTCATCTGCATATGAAAACTAACATCTCGAGAGAAACTTTGAATACACATGTGGGATTTCACCCATAATCTGTGTTTGTGCTCATTGTGACTGCTCATGTTCTCACTGCTCTTGTTCTCACTTATCTGTGAAACAGAAAGGGAACACGGCCCTGCACATTGCCGCCCTGGCAGGGCAGGAGCAGGTGGTCGCAGAGCTGGTTAACTACGGGGCCAATGTCAACGCTCAGTCCCAGGTGAGACTCAGTGCTCATGCACCGTCGGGACTTATTACCTCAACTTTACTGTGACACCATTGTAGTAACTATTGCAATTCCATCTGTTAACAAGTGTCTTTGTCCCTATATATCTGTATTTCGGTGTACATGCTTGACCGCCTTCCTGTCTTTCTTTTGCTGTGCTTGTGTCTCCCGCGCTGTTGCTGCTGTGTGTGTGTGTGTGTGTGTGTGTGTTTGTGTGTGTGTGTGTCTGTGTTTGTGTTTGTGTGTGTGTTTATTCTGCGTCTTTCGGAGACAGAAGGGTTTCACTCCACTCTACATGGCCGCACAAGAAAACCATCTAGAGGTTGTGAAGTTTCTTCTGGAGAACGGAGCCAATCAGAGCACTCCAACTGAGGTACTAAAGACTCAGGAACTAAAATGACTCCATCCTTGCTGATCCAGACAGCGCCATGTTTCCATTCCATTCCGTTCTCATAAGCTTCTCTCTTTAAGCTCCCTCCTTTTCACTCCATTCGTCAACCATTTTTCTAACTCTCTCTCTCGTTTGCTGCAGGATGGATTCACTCCTCTCGCCGTGGCTCTTCAACAGGGACATGAGAATGTCGTAGCCCTGCTCATCAACTATGGCACTAAAGGAAAGGTCCGCCTCCCCGCGCTGCACATTGCAGCACGCAACGACGATACACGCACAGCCGCAGTGCTTCTGCAGAATGACCCCAATGCTGATGTACTCAGCAAGGTGTGTGTGTGTGTGTGTGTGTGTGTGTGTGTGTATGGCTACATATATGTACAATCTGTGTGTGGCATCCTGAGTGTCTGTGGTTCTAAAGGTAATGAGAGTGACATGTACTTACCCTGACGTGTCCCTGCAGACTGGATTCACACCCCTCCACATTGCTGCACACTATGAAAACTTGAACGTGGCTCAACTGCTGCTCAATAGAGGAGCCAACGTCAACTTCACGCCAAAGGTAGGGAATAATTAATATTGGAAGGTTAATCGCTGTCCTTGCTGTCTGATGTCCTCGTATGTGCCCATCTAAGTGCAGCTGTTCTCTGCAGAACGGCATCACTCCAATGCACATAGCAGCCAGACGGGGGAATGTGATCATGGTCCGACTCCTGCTGGACAGAGGGGCTCAGATTGATGCCAAGACCAAGGTGCAGCACACATCCATCCTGCGGTTTCATAAAATCTTTGATTCCGTTCCTGATTCTAATTTGATGCATCATTAACTGAAACATTAACGATCATCTCTCACAAGGATGAGCTGACTCCTCTGCACTGTGCAGCCAGAAATGGTCATGTCAGGATTATAGAGATCCTGCTGGACCATGGAGCCCCCATCCAGGCCAAGACCAAGGTAATCCACATGGATAGAAGCAGATCAGTCACTCTTTAGAAAACACCATCTGGTTTGGTAATGAATGCAAATCACTGAGTTTGTTTTTGCAGTATCTGTTTTGTACTCAAATAAATTAAATAAGTAAATGAGAGTGTGAGTGTGTGATCTAAACACAGCCACAGATCCCTCTTGCTGCTGCTTCTTGCTTCAACTGTTTGTTTTCACTACAACACGAGTTACTTCCTGTTTTACAGAGGATGAGAGATTCAACACATTTAGTTTATTCTTGTTTTGCAGAATGGCCTCTCTCCAATCCACATGTCAGCGCAGGGAGACCACATGGACTGTGTCAAGCAGCTTCTGCAGTACAACGCAGAGATAGATGATATGACACAGGACCACCTGACCCCTCTGCATGTGGCAGCACACTGTGGCCACCAACACATGGCCAAAGTACTGCTGGACAAAGGGGCCAAACCCAACTCTCGGGCATTGGTAAGTAACAAGCACACAGTCAATTGATCAATTCAGACAAGGAAAAGTTACTTTTAATATTTGTAGTGATGATAATCATTTATTTTCATTTTTCCAGAATGGCTTTACTCCTCTGCATATTGCTTGTAAAAAGAACCACATGCGTGTGATGGATCTCCTGCTTAAACACTCTGCATCAATAGAGGCCGTGACTGAGGTGAGGGAATTGGCAGGCGGGGTTGACAATAACAGCTCACCGCAGCTCATGTTGTGGGATTTTTTTATTTTTCGATGTAACCTATATTTATCCAGGTTTGAGAATTTGAATCGCTTTTTACAAGGCGATCCGGGTCAAGATTGCAGCATAAAATGATTGGCATACAAGACCATTTGTAATATTCTTCTCCTCTTCCGAATAGTCCGGCCTGACCCCTCTGCATGTGGCATCGTTTATGGGTCGTCTCAACATTGTGAAGATCCTGCTGAAGAAGGGAGCTTCCCCCAGCGCCTCCAATGTGGTGAGTTTCCTTCTGAAATCTGAACATCAGAGCAGATAACCAACTCCCCTCTGCATTGATGATGATGTTGTAATAGTGTTGAATCTGAGTGGGCGGTTTGTCCTTCTCTGCATGAGTAGAAGGTGGAGACTCCTCTTCATATGGCGTCTCGGGCAGGACACAATGAGGTGGCTAAGTTTTTACTGGAGAAGGCATCCCCTGTGGACGCTAAAGCTAAGGTAGAGATTTCACAAAATCCACATAGTGTGTACTCATGCATTACAATTCATCATATGATTAAATACTCTTAAATTGATACATAATAAGCATTCATTTAGGAAGTTGGTTCAGGAACTAATTCCCAGCGGAGCTTTCACATGCTAATTCCCCTCCTACACGCCACAGCTTCCTTTTACAGTTAATGTAACACGGTGAGATCAATGTGGAGACGCTGAGAAATGAAAACAGAATGATGAATACACTAGAGAAGGCATTTTACCACTGATATGTGCAGTACCTGATATGTTATACTTCCTTGCCCCTCGTTGGCCAGGATGACCAAACACCTCTGCATTGTGCCTCTCGGATGGGCCACAAGGAGCTAGTAAAGCTGCTGCTGGAGCACAAAGCCAACCCCGACTCCACCACCACAGCAGGCCACACACCCCTTCACATCGCTGCTCGGGAAGGCCACGCACAAACCGTACGCATCCTCCTGGACATGGAGGCTCAGCAGACCAAGATGACGAAGGTAAAACCTGCCTGCTTACGCTTCCTTGGGTAACGTTTGGCTGCCTTAAAACTGTCAACACTAATAACCGTGTTACGCAAACTAATATTGTGTCCACTTCTTCATTGGTGCCTCTGTAGAAAGGCTTCACTCCGCTCCATGTAGCCTCCAAGTACGGCAAGGTGGATGTAGCAGAGCTTTTGTTGGAGAGAGGAGCCAATTCTAATGCTGCTGGGAAGGTGAGAGAAACATAAACGTCGTGGCAGTATGGAAAAAAGTCAAAAGACGAATGAAGAATTGTTTCATCTTCTACAGTCTGAGAAACTTTTGATTCTGTTTCTGCAGAATGGTCTGACTCCATTGCATGTTGCTGTACATCACAACAACCTGGACATTGTCAACTTGCTGGTTAGCAAGGGCGGGTCTCCACATAGTGCAGCCAGGGTAAGTAAAAAGAAGAGCGATACACACAAGTCGAGACATACTTCACGCTGAATGGCCCAGTATCAGGCATAGACGCATAGACTCATATTGTTCTAACCACAAGTCATGTCTGTGCTCCAGAATGGCTACACTGCCCTCCACATAGCATCCAAGCAGAACCAGGTGGAGGTGGCTAACAGCCTGCTGAAGTACGGAGCTTCAGCCAATGCTGAGTCACTCCAGGGAGTCACACCTCTCCACCTGGCCTCGCAGGAAGGAAGGCCCGACATGGTCTCCCTGCTCATCTCCAAACAGGCCAACGTCAACCTGGGAAACAAGGCAAGAAACACAGAGATGATTAAAGGAGGACTGACATGGGGCAGGACGTTTATCTTAAAACATTATGTAACTTGGGCTTGATTTGTTCTGTGTTTGACTGTTTTCTTCTGAATCTGGTTGCTTCCAGAGTGGATTAACGCCACTCCATCTGGTGGGACAGGAAGGACATGTTGGCATCGCAGATATCTTGGTGTCGCAAGGGGCTTCAGTCTACGCTGCCACGCGGGTAAGACCTATTCCAGTCTCCTGGTATCAGAGCCGTACCCGGGTAGGAGCTGTGTGCGCCATCTACTTTGAGCCAAGGCTGATGGTGTCTAAGTGCTGTAGCATAAATAGTCGGATGTTATCGTAGCAGAGGGTTACGTCACCATCAGTACGACCTTTGAGGGGTTCAGACCTCTTAGACCTCGAGGGCTTAGAGCTCAACAACAGCATTTTGAGACACAGAGTTGTGCGTGCAGAAAATTGTTCGTAAAGTTTCATTTATGTGCAGAATAAATAATAGTGGTCAGTACTACAGCACCACAAACCAAAGCTTAACTCCTCTTTGCACAGCCTCGACCAGAATAGAGCAGTTTAGGCGTCCCATGGGTGGCAGCATTCGTTGTGGCCGGTGGTAGAAGAAGAACTCAGATATGAGGGATCAATAAAGTCTTATCTTTATCCATAATAATACATCATAATGTTTTTGTTTATATATGTTGTATTCATTTTCAGAATTTGCAAAGTATCTAGTAAATAAAAAGTACAATATTTCCCTCTGACATGTACTGGAGTCGCAAAAAACTAAATCATTCAAGGAGAGTTGAAGTACCTTAACATCTTACCTCATCGCAGTATTTGAGTAAATGCACTTAGTTACTTTCCACCTCTGGTCATGGGGCTTATATCATGGAATTAATCATGTTATCAAGGTGTTATTATTGACATTTTTGTTATGCTTCCGATCCTGTGCACAAGACATAATAACATTCTCTCTCTTTAATTCCTAAATTGCAGACTGAAAAATAAAAAATGATTCGACTGCGTCAGTTTGAACCGCTACTTAATGTAATATTCATGAACCATTCAACCCCTAATAAGATACAATCTGCATATTATATTCCAATCAAAAGGTAATTAAGCCACTAAAGTTATGCGTCTGGATCTGTGCTGACGCATTTTTACTTTTTCTCTGCGTCAGATGGGTTACACACCGCTCCATGTGGCGTGTCACTATGGCAACATCAAGATGGTTAAATTCCTTGTGCAGCAACAGGCCGATGTCAACAGCAAAACAAGGGTGAGTGCCTCCCTCTGGTTCTGGAGACAACTGCAATGAGTCTGTTCATGAGTCACACAGTTAGAGCGTGTCTCCTGTCTCTGATTCATTTATCAGGAAATACAATTACAGCACATTACACAGTTAAAAGCACATTGTTTCACGGATCTCCTGTGCAAAAGCCCTTAGTAATGATTTTTTTGGAGTCAGAGCATTTTACCTGACTTAAGTGTAATGTGAGATGCAGTATTTCTATTCCTATTATGAAATATGGACAAATGTGTTTAAAGTTGACTGAGTTCCGTGAGATGGAGGCCAGCAATTCAGAGTTATCTTCATTCTTGCTTCATGTGGTGCAGTTTGTTTTCTTGATTTAGTTTTAACTCTTTAAAAATGTCAGAAAATAGTCAAACATTTCCATCACAAGTTCCCAGAGCTGACATAATGGAATTGCTTGTTTTGTCCAAAACCTTAAGATGTCTGAGAAGCCGGAACCAGTGGATATAAGCTTTTATTGACTTAAATGGTTAAGCTATTCTATGTAATTATTTCAGATGACAATTGTCCCTTGTATTGACAAAATAATAAACTTAATAATATGCAGTTGGCTTGTTGTGCTGCTCGCTCTCCTAAGTTTGACTAATTCAGGAATGATTCAGAGGCTTTTTTAGATGTATCTTCGATGTGCGAGTACTTTCAAAATGAAGAATACATGCAACATCTCTTCCAGCTTAGCTACACTCCTCTGCACCAAGCGGCCCAGCAGGGACACACAGACATCGTGACGGTGCTGCTGAAGCACGGCGCTCAGCCCAACGAGACAACAACGGTGAGCGTGAACTCGCCTGGTCTCCTTCAAAATGTTCGACACAGTGTTGTTTTGAGATCTGATCAAGCTGCTCCTCTCTGTCTGCTAGAATGGTACTTCAGCTCTGTCCATCGCTAAGAGGCTGGGCTACATCTCTGTGATCGACGTCCTCAAGCTCGTCACTGAGGAGACGGTTTCCATGGTGAGAAGTTTATAAAAGCTCCTCTGCCCTCTGGTTACGACTCTGGGCATCATAATCACATGGACATGGGAAGTTTGAACTCACTGTTGTATCTGTAATTGTTTCTTTCCTCTTGCGTCCGTGCAGACGACCACTGAGAAGCATCGCATGAGTTTCCCAGAAACAGTGGATGAAATACTGGACGTGTCTGAGGATGAAGGTAGAGAAGGGAATTGTTATTAATCACATAACGCAGTGGGAAACGATGTTTGATCGACTGTTGATGTTATCGAAACATTACGTCCTGTCCATGAGGCTGATTCTATGATGTTATAACTCGTCACATATATATTCATTTCTTCCAACTCCTTTTGCCCTTTTTTAGGAATTGCACGACTAACATTAGGTATGAATGTCTCTTTCTTTCTTTGTGCGGCATTCATAGGTCGTTGTCCTAAAGTGTGTGGCTCCATTTCAAGCTCACTCTCTCAGTCTTTACTCCTCTGCCTCTCTCTCTCTTGTTCCCTCTGTAGTGGTGCCCACTGTGATGGTGGCTCTGGTTTCTCATTGGCATGCACCCATAGCACCCTGTCTGTAACCTGTATGTGTCCCTTCATTAACATTCTCATTCTCTAACTCCCTAGGTTGGTGCTCCCGCCTCTATGTTATGTTGGCAGCTACAGTTGTAGCCTACATATATATCACCCACATGGGTATCGGAGCCATTATTCCGTATATCAAAACAAGGATATCTATAATAAAATATTTGAAATCTTTTCTGTGAGCGTTAACCGTTAATATTTGAGTCGCGCTCTCATCGCTTTGAAATGTGCGTGTCATTCGTGTATTTAAATCTGTCTCCATTGAACTGCATCGTTTTTTATTTCCTGCTACGTCACCTGTATTTATTAGTCGGGAGGTTTAAAAAAATTACCATGTGACTATTTCTATCTGAAAGGAGTTGCTTGTGGTGATAAACCCACAGATCAGTATCACCTGATTCCACGGTTACCTTCAGCTCTCCAGAGGCTCGTTGAGGCTTTTAGCTAATTGTTGTGGTTTTGTTTCGCTCTCACCGCTCTCATAGCAACAGGCAGCTGTTTCAGATAAAGATCAAATGAAGAGCTGAAAGCAGAGTGAATATAGGAGTTCATCCGGACAGAGACTTGACAGTGACATCATTGCTCTGTATCTTCTGGTTGTGGAACTGTTCAGTATACCATCTGTGAGTGATGTGTTTGCCCACAACTTGTTTCTTCCCAAAAAATACATGTATTGCAGGTTTAATTTAATGCCTGCCGTTTACAGCCGGCATTCTGTTTTGTTATTGTTTAGTCCCCTCTAAATTCAACTGAGAGATTGTCACCGTTGCTCTAAAAATAGAAAGAAGCCGAGACGCCGCCTTGAAGGCGCATCTCATTTCAGAAATGGTGAAATGATTTCGGCAGGTTATCTGACATCACTTTGTCTCAACCGCTGACAGACCGCCGCTCACACGAGCTGTGGTCACACATTACTCCACACGGGAGACTCGGTTCTGGTGAATTCTTGAAAATGACTGTGTGTTTTGGGGGGTAAGTAACCCACCTCTGCTCACATGAAAATATCCGGTTCTTTTAAAGGAGCTCGTACTTTGACCCTTGTGTGTGTTGCAATGGGCCGATGCTGTTCTAAATGTAATCACACATTGCTGTCTGAGACAGGTAATGTCTAAATGTGCATATCTATAATGTTGTCTACGGAGAGTTTATGGGTTTTTGAAAAATACATTTGTGTTTGGTGTCCTTGTAGTAATGTTGTAGTGTCTCTGAATGAAAACTGACTGTGACCTGATTACAGTGACCTTCTGTATTGATCCTGTCTTCATACCTGATTTTTCAAAAGTGTCACTGGCATTACATTTGTTGCCAGTCATTAGCAGTAGCAAGATAAACAGAGCATCGTCACCATCGTCTCATCTCACCAGTCTGCACCTGAATCACAGAGCCTTCTCCTAACGTCCAGCCCTTCTAACCACTGGTTAACAATTGTGTTCTCTTCTTTCTCTTCTTTCTCTCTTTCTCTTGTGCTGTTTCACCAACCTGACCACGGTCTGTTCGCTCTCTTTGCCATGTTGTTCTCTGAAGGAGAGGAGCTCCTGGGGACCGAAGGGGCCAGGTACATGAAGATGGATGACATGAAAGACCATGATGACGATTTCCTCTCCCCCAAGAAATCCCTGGAGTACGAGAGAGGGCTGGGCACAGCGTAAGGGGGGCTGGGCGGGGAAACAGCAGAGAGCCAAGCTGGTAGTCACAAGCTAATAGGTGGATGGGTAGAGGGGGATGCACCATAGACACCCACTAAACACCAGGGATGAGCACTTGGGAGGAGATGTAAAGAAATGTCTTCATCTGACTTGTGTTTTTCACTTTTTATACAACAGGAATTACTCGCCGGCCATTCCCAGGATCCCCAGAGTCTCTCCGGAGACGGTTATCCTGAAAGAACATGAGATGGATCAGGTATTGTTACTTTTCAGAGCAGCATGAGTAAGAAACCAAAGGGCCAGCAATTAAAGGGATAGTTTGGGTGTTTTGAAGTTGGGTCGTAAGAGGTGTTGCAGGTGTTTGTTCACCGAAAATAATATCAGTTCAAGACGATGCTATATTTGGAATATGTTCAATGCTTCATCTTGCCCTTAGACGGCCCTTTTCCTTTGGTGAACTCCAGATTAAATTTGTTACAAATTTGTAAATAAGGTACACATTCAATTCATTTCTACTTCAGAAAATATATAGTATGCACTTAAACTGATATCAAAGAAAACTCAGGATCCTTCATGTCCTATATTGCAACTTCATACCGTCTCTCATCAGGCCTTCCTTAACAAGTATGAGCTTACATATTTCGAACTGGACCAGTTTGTGATGGATGGTTTCTGCTATCTCGAAGCCCAAGCTGAAATAAGTCAAGTGATACCACTTTAATTGGTGGAGGGCCCCTTTTGCTCAAGGTCCCCTTACTATCATTTATCAAAGTCACCTTTTTTGCAGTTTAATGCATCTCAAAGTCTTCCTCCGCCAAATAGCAGCCTCCCTCTGCTGTGGAAGTCTGTGAGATGCAGTAAAAAGCTCAGAAAACTTAGAGTTAAGGGTTATGTTTTTTAGTCAACATGCTATTTCCAAGGTCACAAATCAACTGTCATGCTCAATGAATTAAATTATATCACGATGAAGGGTTGTGTATTATGGACACGGTTTGATTACAACTTCAAAATTATGCAGTTATTGTCGGTCCACCCTTTCTGCTACACGATAATGTAAATGAGAGTCCCTGCTAAAAGGTCTTTTTAAGGTTAATGTACCTTCTCCATATCTACTTGAAAAATGAGCACATGAGCATAAGCCGTCATCACGGCCCTCTCGATATCATCTCCATTGAACAGTCGATGGTGTAAGTAATACATAAACATTTTGCTTAACGGAGTTCTTTTGCGAATGTCATGAACAGTCTGTCTTTTGCTCTGTTGTAGCAGCACACTCCACTTCCACTGCCCAAAGAATACGATGAGGACTCATTGATCCCCAGCAGCCCGGCGACTGAGACGTCGGACAATGTCAGCCCAGTTGCCAGTCCCATACACACAGGGTCAGCAACACATTGTGTTTCACTGCACAGCGATTGGATATCTGATCGGACAACTAAAGACATCATTTGTCCAATAACAGGTTCCTGGTCAGCTTCATGGTAGATGCTCGAGGCGGCTCAATGCGAGGCAGCAGGCATAACGGTTTGCGTGTCATCATACCTCCACGGACCTGTGCGGCTCCCACCCGCATCACCTGCCGCCTGGTGAAGCCGCAGAAGCTGACCAGCCCCCCTCCGCTAGTGGAGGGGGAGGGGCTGGCCAGCAGAATCATCTCCCTGGGGCCAGCCGGGATGCAGTTCCTGGGGTGAGCAAGCAACTGGAACTGGAAATAGCCGAGATCGCTAGTGCATAGTTGTCATTTGTTCATGTTTAATTCCATGTGTGATGTGTGACAGGCCGGTGATCGTGGAGATCCCCCACTTTGCTGCTCTGGGTCATGGTGACCGGGAGCTTGTGGTGCTGAGGAGCGAGAATGGCTCAGTCTGGAAAGAGCATCGCAACCGCTACGGAGACGAGGTGCTGGAAACAATCCTCAACGGGATGGATGAGGGTGAGAGTTTGAATGCATTATCTCTGGCTGACATTCATACATTTCTCTGAGGCTCAATTATGAATCCAACTGCTTTTCTCGGCAAGACCCACCCTGTGTAGCTGGTTGAGGCGGAGACGATTGGTTATGGTTAGGCACATGCATTGAGTGGTCAGGATAGCCCATTGGTCTGGACCTGAACAAATCAGGTTACCGGAGCCTCATTAGCATGGACTTCTGGTCACAGGGCAGGAACAGGAACAGCAGTGGGATTCATAGTAACGCTCACTGGGTGGTATCACTTCCTGAGAGTTCAAACCCCTCTTATCTCCACAGAATTAGAAAATCAAGAGGAGCTCGTGAAGAAGCGAATTCGTCGCATCATCTCCACCGACTTCCCTCTTTACTTTGCCGTTGTATCGCGAGTCCAGCAAGAGAGCGACCTGATTGGACCAGAAGGCGGTTTGCTGACAAGTAAACTGGTTCCATTGGTCCAGGCCACGTTTCCTGAGACGGCAGTCACCAAACGAGTCCGCCTGGGGCTGCAGGTGAGATGGAACGATGACGAGAAGGAAGGAGAAGAAAAACAGAATCGTTAATGCCTGTGTAGCATGTTCTATGTACTTTGATTGATCTTGGAATGACTCGATCATATCAGCACCTGTGCCAAGTTGTCCTGATTTATTTTTCTTTTGTCTGTTTATTTAGTTGTTTCACATTTTTATTTCACTTAGTGCATGCACATGACACCTTTATACGACTGTGGACTGCTCATTTAGTGCTAATATGTTATTGTTTGTTTTATCTTGTTGTCGTTCTCACTAATGTATTTATATCGCTGTCAAAAGCCTGTATTTACTATAATACTTAATTCAATTGCTCTTTAAGTACACTAAGTAAAACACTACTTTATGGGAATTGTTCTGCATTCTTACACAATAAGCAGGAGAGATTGTTTGTCAGTGGTTTGGTATCATGGGCGTCTGGATGATGTGCTAATCTCCTTTTTAGATGAACTGGAGTGTTGTCTTGCATTAAAAGGGGTGACAGTTTAGCACCTGATCCTCAAACCGTTTAACCTTAATCACTCTAAGTTTGTTAAAGCTTTTAACCCCCTTTTGTGTGTACGGCTACACTTCTAAGATCTTGATGTTTTATCAAACATTCACACCAAAGACAAGAGAACCCTTTTAGCTTACTTAACCTGGCTCAATTATCCAGTAGAAAATGCTTTCATAAGCATTCACTAGTGATTTAGTCCTCACCGTCGACTGTCCTGCCTGAACATCCTGTTTCAAAATGAAACATCAAAACAAGGAACTAATGATACCGTTTCATTGGACTGTTAGCTGCAAGATCAAAATCAGAACATTTGGAAGTGGTCTTTTTTGATATGGTTAAATTGCAGATTACAATACAAAGATTACAACAATCTAATCCATTGGATTTATTTTGACCACCATGCTGCCAATCTCAGTTTCCAAATGTTGCAAACATTTATTATGGTTTTCGAAACAAAGAGTACAATAAATGACATATTTTCTTCCTTCTTAATTATTTGTAGTGGTTATGTTTGTTATATAAATATGCACCATTTTCTCCGAATTGCTGATTTGAGATGACAATGCGCCATTTGCATGTGAATTCATTTTGACAGGTTAAACATACACATATATATTCCAGTGTATAGATTGTATTCTAGTTCCAGACTGTGCATTAATCTCTATTTTTAACAAAAGAAAAATGATAATTGTAAATCCTTTATGAATGTGTAGGTCAGCAATATATGAATCTTGATTATCAGATGGAAACATGTAAATCCAATGTCTGAATATGTCTCAGTTAACCAAAATGAAAGGTAGATACATGAATGGACCTTGTGCTGCGTGTTGTGGCTCAGCAGCTGTTCTTAAGACACGTGAATGAATTTCTGATAAGTTAAATACGTCTTGTAAACTAACATGCTACCACACATGCCCTAACCTCTAAGATGAAAGTAGTAAATGTAACTGAATGTACTTAAAATAGGATATGGATCTAACTTTTTATTAACACATTTTTAGGAACATATCTATTTACCTCAAATGTTGCTGTAGTAACCATGTCATGAATGGCCTTGTGAAAAACCACAGTGCCTTTTACTTTTTGTAATAATGATTTTGAAAGATTCATGCTAACACACATTGTTACATTTTACAATAAAGTTATTAAGTCCTACCAATTTGTGCTGCAATTGTCTTTTCAAATGTGTTATTTAAACCATGAGCTATTTTATTCACTATGGACTTCTCTCTCCCTTTCTCTTCACTTTTAATTTTTTCCTATTTGGTTGTCCTTTCTTTTACCCTTTTCTCCTCATCCAATGCCCCATCATCCATCTTCCATTGTCTCATCCTACCTGCAATCCTGTGATCTTTTTTGTATCTCCATGGCCTGTTCATATGTTTCTCTCATTTGTCTAATTATCCATTTTTTCTACCATATCATCACACCTGTGTCCGTGTTACGTACCCGCTCTCTCTCTCTCTCTCTCTCTCTCTCTCTATCATTTACTATCAACCTCAGGCTCAGCCAGTTCCAGATGAGCTGGTTGAAAAGCTGCTGGGTAGCCAGGCAAACTTTAGCCCCGTGGTCACTGTGGAGCCTCGGCGGCGCAAGTTTCACCGGCCCATCGGCCTGCGTATGCCGCTGCCTCCATCCTGGAGAGACAGCCCCCGAGACTCTGGGGAGGGCGACACCACCAGCCTGCGTCTGCTTTGCTCTGTCATAGGTACTGCATGCCGCTACTGGGAGTTGTGTGGGTGGTGAGTAGGCGTGTGTGCGTTTGTGTCGACCGGAGCAGTATCTTCTATCTATGGCGAGGATGAAAGATGCCAGTGCCGTAGTTGAATGTAAAACGTATTTGTTCTTATACTGTACAAACTCTGTCACTGTGTCACCGTGAGACTTCTTTATATCTTCTCAAGCCAGTTTAACCAGTTTGCCCTTTCTCATTTTGTATTATTTCCAGGCGGCACAGCCCCAGCCCAATGGGAAGACATTACTGGCACCACTAAGCTGGTGTATGCTAAAGACTCTGCCAGTTTCACAACCAATGTTTCAGCACGGTAAGCTCACTAGGCAACGTGTACATATCCACCATCATACTGTAACAGCTTTGTGACTGTCACCAGTAGCTTTCTCCCCCAAGGATGAGCATACAGGACGGATATTTGGTAATATCTTTTATTAAATACTGCAGGCTGGACCTCTGCTCTCCACCCTCTCGCTCCTCAGTCCCTACTGCTCCTTTATGGAGACAGACGCACACATACACACACACAGATTGGCCCCAGCTGGTGCTGATTAACAATCAGCCACCCGCTGAGGCCAATTATACACCCTGAACCCCCCGCTCCACCCACTCTGCAGCCGAGCCTAACCACACCCTGCTGCCACACATACCGTAAAGGTTATTGTAAGTCTTTACCATGTAACATCGTTATAGCAAGCATCTGATTCATGTTTAATACCGTGAGCACATGTCATTCCCTCTCAGGTTCTGGCTCGCTGACTGTCCTCGTACAGCTGAGGCCGTCTCCTTTGCCCACCTGCTCTACAGAGAGCTGTCAGCTGTACCCTACATGGCCAAGTTTGTGGTGTTTGCGAAGATGAATGAGCAGCGTGAGGGCCGCCTGCGCTGCTACTGCATGACCGACGATAAGATGGATAAAACCCTGGAACAGCATGAGAACTTCACAGAGGTGGCTCGCAGCAGAGACATAGAGGTCAGTTAGAGACCAGGGCAGTGCATCACACTGATGTAGTCACATTCTACTGTAGAATAGGATGATGCCCGTGTGTTGTCTCGCAGGTGATGGAGGGAATGCCGCTTCACCTAGAGTGCTCAGGGAATCTTATCCCTGTGAGGAAGGCCACCCAGCAGGCTCGCTGCTTTAGCTTCCAGGCCTTCAAAGATAACCGACTTCCTGTCTCTGTCAAGGTATTACCGTTGGTGTTACTCTTACAGATGCTTGTTCAGTTTTATGTTCTTTGTCACACACTTGTTACTGCAGCAGCTCAGTCTCCACGCTACATATGAATGTGTCTTCATTGCTCTCCTTGTATCCGTGCGTTTAAGGTGAGAGACAGTAGTAAAGAGCAGACCGGATTTCTGTCTTTCCTGCGCAAGTCCACCAAATATGAGGACAGCCAACATGTGCTCTGTAACCTCAACATCACCATGCCTGCATGTATAAAGGTAAAGCCCTCGAAGCTCCAGGACACACAGCGTGTATTTAGCGATAGTCATTTACCCTGATATGGCAGAATTAAGTGTTGTTTGCTTGTGACTGGCAGATTGCTGGGGGTGAAGACCGCAGACGAACTCTGACCCCGTTGGCTTTAAGAGAGAGATACAGCGCCCTAAATGAACCTGCTATGGGTATGAGGCGCTCACTCTCCCACTTGTAAAGCATTGTACTCGCTTACATTCTTGTAATGGTATAATAATATAAGTCACAGTGTGATGAATTCTGTGTTTTCCCCCATTTTACTTTATCTATAGTTGTATTTCATATTCATAATCAATAAGCATTGCAATGCAGGGATAAGCCTTACATTTAACAGAATTCAATAATTAATTTAAGGAACAGATGTTAAATATGAGTTTTGTTCTGGTTTGTGCAGCATCAATGAGTGCCATGGAGAGGACGGAGCTGAAGATGGCTGTGATTGCAGAACAGTTGGGACTGAGCTGGGCTGGTGAGTGGACAAGAGTAAACTAGATCTGTTTTTATTTGTTGTAAACCATCCATGTTTACCTTTTGCCGGACAAGCTTGCTTAGCTCTCTGCTGATTAAGGTCTAACATGGCCACTAGCCAATGAAACTAATTATTTCCTGTTTTACAGCCAAGAGCCAAGAGCCATATCTCTTTGTTCTTCCACTTTTGCCATTTCAAGACTGTGTCCACTATAATAGCATGAAACAGGTGAAATTATGTGAATATTTCCTTCACTTCTGTGATCTTCGCCTTCTCATTGTATACACAGAGTTGGCACGTGAGCTTCAGCTCAGCGTGGATGACATCAATAAGATCCGTGTGGAGAAGCCTAACTCGCTGCTGGAGCAGAGCTCAGCTCTGCTCAACCTGTGGGCCACCCACGAGGGCAAGAGGGCCAAGAGTGAGTATATGAGATCTGAGATTGCTGTGGATTTCTCTCACCCCCTCATGTCTATAATTACGTCTCTGTAGCCCGATTAAATTCAGATTGTTGTTGTAATGTTTTTGCTGTTTGTCCTGGGAACCCCCTTCCCCTCCTTCTCTTTTTTCTTGTCTGCTTGTGTGTCTCCTTCACACGTCTTCTCTGCAGTGGAGAGCTTGTACGCAGCTCTGAAAAGTATTGACCGTATGGACATAGTCAACATGTTGGAGGGCCAGCAGCCTCAGCCGACTCCGCCGCCTCAGCCTGCCAGACAAGGCGCCCGCGATTTCACCCGCCGTCGACAAGAGAGAGACTCCCCTGGTCTGACCAATGGTAAGTTCCCTCCCCAAACTCCCACAATGCAGCCCCTTTCCCATGTCCCTTTTGCCTTGACCCTGAGCCATCTTGCCAATAAACATTCCTACTCGCTCCGTAAACTCTGCTGCAGGCACAGTGAGGTGTGTTTCCCTCTGAATTATTTCCGTTGTTCCCATAGCTTTATTGTTTATTACGGTGTGATGCTGTTGTGTATGAAAGGGGCCCACAAACGTGAAAGTTTTGCAGGATATACCCAGGCAACAGGCAGAGGGACTCAGGACACTCCTACTGTACAACAACTTGTGTAGTGCTTTTTTGGTTATACGTTCATTTCTCTGTGTATTCATTCAATGTAATGGGAAGTAAAGTGAAGTATACAAAAAAGTATGATTTAAATGAGTTTTCAGCCTCCCATTACTGAATAGCCTTTGAGCCAAAAGAAACACTCCACATAGATATGAGTATCCCATCATTTCTACGAATTATTTTATTAGTTATTGTTGTCATTGTATTATATTTGGTGTACTCACGTCAAATAATTAGATTAGTTAGTATTTGACGATATACTTTTTTAGAGTGATATTTTGTCTATAAAACAACATATCGTCATACATGATCAGTCCTCGAAGATCATACTATAAGTATAACCTAGCTTAACTGACTTCCTTACTTATTGTCAGTCCTCGGTCTTTTACTCCTTTTACTCATGGTTTCCTTCACACATGCATACCCTACATCTTATTGACTCCATTTTCACCTCTGGACCGGTGAGTCCCCCTCTTACTGGACTGGCTTCTCCTCTCTGTATCCAATGCAGACAATGAGTCAGTCTGACAGGTGACAGGTCCAACTCTGTGAAAACTGGAGCAATACTCAGAGATGTAACGATGCATAGAGGTACGGCCATGAGGGTCAAAGGGTGAAAAGGGAGATGTTCAGATCACAGCTGCAGTGAATCTGATAACCATATATCTGTCTTGTCTGTCTATCTGTCTGGCTACCTGCCTCCCAAAGGCCGCTCCTGCTTTGACGTTCTGCATAAAAACGTGACGGCACTTTGAATACCTGAATATTGTGTCTTCTGCTAATCTCACAATGATCACAGCGACGGGTTTCCAAAGGATTATGATTTACTATCCAGATTGAATACGTTCTAAAGGCACAGTGACCAAGTGGGGGACCATAACTGACCTTTTAGCCAGTAAATAAACTGAATTGTCAGTTGAATTAAAACTAACCATCTGGCCTCAGCTTCAAAACAAATAGTCTGGTGTAGGAAAAAATGCAGACATTTATTTTTCAATTTCCTTGGTCATTTATCTATTTATTCCAATTCGTTATTTTTTTCACTGATTCATTTCTAAATGTAGTTTGACATTTTCGGAAATATGCAAAATTGCTGTCTTGCTGAAGACGCTCGATACCACTGTCATGTCTGTGAAGTAAATATGAAGCTACTGCTCCTGCAAGCAGCTGGTTAGCTTAGCTTAGCATTAAGACTGGAAACAGCCAGGCAGAAGCAGCTAGCTCTGTCCAGGCTAGCTGTTTTTATCCTGGAGTTTCAGAAGGTTTCCTGGCAAGTAGTCACTGTGTTAATGTGTATTTAATTGGTGCTGGTAGCCTATGTGGGTGTTTTAACTTTGGATGGAGCCAGGCTAGCTGTTGTCAATCTTTATGCTAAGCTAAGCTAAACGGCTGCTAGCAGTAGCTTAAATATTTACTGTACAAACATGAGAGTTGCTTCTGATCTAACCCTCTGCAACAAAAGCAGATGAGTGTATATCCCAAAATGTAGAACTGCTCCTTTAAGTCAAGCTCAGTCCTCTATAAACTAATTCTCATTAGCCTATTATTGAAATAGTCTTTAACAGGTCAAGTTGGCAGAGAGTAGAGGAATCAGTTATAGGCTACTGCAGGCTTCATTCTCTCTCTCTGTCTTCCCCTCTTTTGGTCAGAACAATTTTTGTAGAGTTTTACTTGTGCGTGTTCCTTCATAGCGCCAGCTGTGCACCTCTATTGTAGGTCAGTACATTTGTAAGGTTTGCCGGGATCATTTCAAGGTTAGGAAAGATAATACAGTAGATCATGATAGATATAACTTCTTGTTTAAGACATTTGTTAGAGGAAAATTAAATTCTCTCTGCCTGTGGCTGCATGGGGAGTAGATTGAGTCTCGTTAGGGCTAATGTTGAATGTCCTTTTGGGAGCCCTGTTTTCATTCCCTGTGAATCTGTCCCTCTCTGTGTTTCTCTGGACATGTCATCTGCAGCCTAGCCGTCCTACTCTTCCTCCTTCTCACTCCTCTCCGAACTCTGACCTCATGCCAACTTCATGTTGACCTCTGACCCACATCTTTATCTTTTATCTTTTTTTTTTGCGACTAGTCGTGCATTTTTTTTTTTTGTGCTCTTGAAAACCCCACCTTTTTAAGTGTCCGCTCTGTGACCAATAACCCGCACACACAAACTGTGTTCTCAGCACCCACTGGGAGGGGGGAGGTGACCCTCGCTCTCTCTCTCTCTCTCTCTCTCTCTCTCTCTCTCTCGCTGTTTCTGTCTGTGACCATCACCCTATTTTATATTCCTCTTCCTCTCCTGCTGCTCTTCTTTTTCTCTTTTTCCCATCCCTTCTTTCCCTGCCCTCCTGCCTGTCTGCATGTGCATGGGGCTGACTATCATCGCTCATCTCCCCCTGTGTTTGCATGGAGACACTGGGATGAGGGGCAGGAGTAGCACTGGCTAGTTGGAGATAACAACTCAAACGCTGCATCGGCCCTTAAAGCTGCTAAGCCAACACGGATGTGTTCTTGCATGGCATGCATCCTGAGAATGGACCTACAGCCTGTCTCTTCCTCCTCTGTGTTCTGTCCCGAGGGGGTTAAAAAAGGCCACACACCTTTTTTTGTGAACTCGCGTCAGCTCTGTTCATGTATGAATGTTGTGGTTGTTTTGTATGTCACTGATTCTATGTAGACTGTGTGATGGCTTATTTAATGTTAATATATATTGTAATGTATTTGTGAGTGTTGTACGAGGGTCAATTTTATATTATTCCTTCCCTAATTGTAATTCCTCTTATTGTTTAATGTCTGTGTAAGTGTATTAGCGTGAGCGTCTATGTGTGTTTTAAGTTGTATATTGTAAGTGTTTTGTGTCCTCCATATACATTTGAACAGTGTATCAGTGTTTAAGAGGATGGACAAAATCAGTACATTTCATTTACGTATATTTTTATATGAGCTTCGCTGCTTTGTTTTTCTGTATTCGTGTCTCTTCCAATCAGGAGGCAATCATTCTTCATACTTCACTTCCAGATTCCTTTTGTGCTTTTATTTTCTCTTTCTTTCACCATCATAGCCTTAACATGAAGAGAGAGGGCTGATACATTATTTCATTATATCATTCATGGCAAACAAAAAACTTGTGTAGTTTTTGTGGTGTCACAAAATAACTGACTCAAAAAACAATAAGCGTGAGTTCAGGTCTTGCTATTGTACATTTCATAAACACACAGACTTCCACCATATTTACAACTCGCATCTAATCCTGCACATTTACTTTTAAGAGAAATGCGTGCAATTACTTACTTCAAAATAGACTTTGTCTTCTTCATTATATTCAGAATAGGCTTTTTGAAGAAATACGTTGATTTTAGTTCAATTAAGAGCTTGTTGTGAATATATTTTAATGCTATTATTAAAGCTGTAAATGTTTTGCAGCAGCTTATACTGATTTAATGCAGCATTTAAAGTGAAGTCAAAGAGCAATCAAGCATTTGTGAATGTGGCCCCTACATTCTAAAGGAACCCTACCCCATATGTTCAGTTGTAGCGCAAATAAACAAGGAATGAGGATCAAAACGTATAATCAACTCTTAACAATGGCTGTCAAATACATCTTTAGACTCTTTTAACTTCATAAGACAAACACAATATGTATATATTTATGATTAATATTTTATATAGACAACCGACAGCAGCTGAGAGAAAAAGCCGAAAGTAGGACCAGAGGTCCTTCTGGCCGCTTGGTATCACAAATATATCCTGCACTCTCAGCAGTACTCAACAGCAGCACTGCCAGCCATGAATCAAGTTACATCCTGCAGCTCTGCACAGCTTCCTCAACACTATAGCCTACAGGATACATACACGCACAGTCTCTCTCTCTCTCCCTCTCTCTCATGCAGAAGGTGAACCGCCTGCATTCTTCTCGCTCTTATCTAAGTACTGTATGCCTTCCCTGCATTACATCTCTTATTTCATCAATGTACATCAATGTCCTTTCTGCTAACGCACCCTGTGGAGTGGCAGTCAAAGAGCCATTCACACCTTGTTGTTCCTACATTAACCACTCACTCAATTGTAGTTGCTCATTTATAGGAAAAATAATTCCGTTTGATCAAGATGGATACAAGGCACATTCTATGTACAGTAAAAGTGCATTATTTGCAATGTAGTTTTCTTTCTTTTTGTGCAATATAAAGTAATTATCTCAATTTTAAAAAAACATTCCTGCTGTCATGACATTGTGCTCTATCATGCAAGGTCTGCCTTTACAAACATATATTGTTATAAAGGGTTTTCAAGACAGTTGAAGGAGTGACCTGAGTCCACAGCACATTAATAGTGTGCAGTTTTACTTATTTATTTAAAAATACTCCATGTTGTAGACAGCAACCATGTGACTTTCACAACAGAAGGAAAACCCAAGTCTACTGTATATGTGTTGCATAAATATCAGCATTACTATATGTTTATATAGCTGTCTAATATTGATTGCATTATAATAAGTATATGTGTCCATGAGAGAGCAAGCAGCTGTGTGCAATGAGCTGATGTGTGTGAGGAGACAACGAGATTGCCTGCGTGCATGCTATCCAGCCTGACAACGATATTAACCTGCCTGATTTTGGAGTGGATTTGAATGCATGCATATCTGAGTGTGAGTGTTTGCGTGTGATGGTATGAGACCTAGAGAGAGCGAGTGTGTTTCTGGCATGTGTATGTGTGACAAAGTGTGTCTCCCGGCCCCAGGTTGGGGGGCAGAGGCAGTATTTCCTGTCCGTCTCCCTGCAGGTGGCAGCCGGCAGAGCAGCATCAGTCACTGCTGGGTCCAAACCAAAGTGTCAGACTCTCAGTCCATCCGGCTGTGTCTGCTGCTGCCGCCGCTGCTGCTCTTACAGTCAGCGCTGATCGAGCTTGACAAACCCTCTTCTTAAAGCTGCCCTCGCTCTCTTTGTCTTAAGCTCTTGCACCTTTATTCTAGCTCATATTGTCTTGGCCCTTCCCTCTCTCCTTCCCCATTTCTTCCCCATTTGTCCCTTCAGCATCCTCTACTCCCCCCCCCTCCCCGTAAATGCCCAGCTCCTGGGCAGGGGCGCTTACCCCCTCCCTGGGTCCCGGTGCTGTGGGGGTGAGGTGGGGAGTGAGGCGGGGGGCCGGGTGTCAGTGTGCCTCTCTCTGTCTCGCTCCAGGTTATGGGCTCGCGCAGGAAGAGCTTCTCTCGCCGGCCTCCATGCAGTACAGCCTGCCCTCCCCGCTGGGCGCTGAGCCTTATTGGCAGGAAGTCTCCAGTCTGGACTGTGCACCCATTGCCACCACAGAAGAAGACACCCTCATGGAGATGTCTGATGTGCAGGTGTGGCCCTCAGGCAACAGCCCAACCCTGGTACCTGTGGAGGACTCCTCACTTGAGTGCAGCAATGCTGACGATTCAGAAGGTCTTCTGGGGCTGCCGTATGGAAGTCTGGGTCGGCCGGCTAGTCAGGCCAGCGCAGCCAGCGGAGGGGGTGGGGTGCCGAGTGGCTCCATTGAGCTTCCCGAAGACGATTCAGAGATGGGCGTTGACTCACTCAGCATAGCCACGCCGGCCTCGCTTGGAGGCACCATCGCTGGGATCAATCTTAACGGGCTGAACAATTGTCAGGGGTCATGTGCAAGTTCGGAGGTATCAGCAGTCATCGGTACGACTGGTAGAGATGGAGCTGGAGGAAGAGGAAGAGGAGGAGGAGGGACGGGCTCAGAGGAAGGGCTTTCTCTTGTTGCAGGACAGCAACGGGTGTATGCTCGGCTGAGTGAGTCACCTGGTCTGAGCTGTGTTGCAGACCGGAATGCTGACAGGTGAGGCGGCCCTCTGTCTTCCCATCAGGTGACAAAGTCACAATCACACCAACAAAACAATAGATCTGTTCTAACATCTCCTTAATCTTTATTGCATGTCAGTGGATGTCACTGGTGAACTGGAGTATGTTTTTCTTAGGATGGAAGTGACCCACAGGGGAATGATGAGTTGCTTTAATTTCCTTGGAGTAAGCGTGTACCATACGTGTAGCACCTCCGTTTTAATCTGTCCTCTTCTTCTAGGTCAGGTAACGGTGGAAACGGAGGGGGTGCAGGCTCTTACCTTTCCTACCTGCAGGAGCAGACAGGCCCAGGGTGGATCCCTGCTACTGACCCCACACAGGCCTGGGTGGGCAGTCAGCCTAAACCCAGGCAGGCCATGGACACCATGATATCAACCGTATGCAACGCTGTGGATGGAGACCTGTCCCGTGTGTCCCAGGAGGCCCTGCTCCAGCCTGTGAGGGACATGGGGCACTCGGAGATCTTACGGGGGCACTTCAGAGGAACCCAGCCATTTGAGACGGGTTTGGGCTTCCCGCACAGGGTACCAGACCTGAGGGCCTGGGACGACGTGCGCCTGAAGGACCAGGTGAGTGTGTTGCTCCTCCCCCATGCACAATAAGAGGAATGTGTGTCCTTTATGACAAGGAATCAGCTGTACAGATATTACACTTTGTATGAAGTGAAACATGTTGCATAAGCTTTAACTGTCGTGAATATTCATATTAGATCCTAGAAACATGCAGCAAACATTCACAGAGTCTAGGGCCCAAGATGGGCACAAAGAGTCCGGCCAGATATAGCGAGCATTCCCACTGTGCCGCTCATGTTACATGACCCCCCCACACCACCCCAATCATTTCTAGGTCTTACATTTCTGGCACAACACCACTACATTGCACCGTAAAAGACAATCTCAGCCATAAAACCGTAAGGGAGCAGAAATATACCGTTGCTTTCAGGGTCTTTTTGAGCTTGATTCTGTATGTGGTTCACATAGTTTGGCTCAGTCCCATTTTAGCGTGTAGCATTCGGACGGGGTGTGCTGCAGTGCTGCATAGTTGTGACTTCATAGAGGTGGAATGTTTCTCGGTGGTGTGGATGTGAAAACAGTTTGGAGTTGAAATTATTGAAGAAAGTCAGCGGACAGGATTCTTCGTGGTCTTACCACAGAGTCACACTGGTATTTAAAGCCCACAGGTCACATGGTCAGAAAGAGAGAGAGAGGTGGGAATAGAAGCCTCCCAATGTTGCTTTTGCTTGGTATTAATGTCATTGAGAGATTACCGCTGAGCTGTCAGTGGGAAGGAGAAGGAATAGAGACCTGAGGAAAGGGCCCATTGCCCCAGCTAAAGGAGGCCGGACATGAACTGAAAGACAGAGAAACAAACTGCAACTGAACCAGTGACAGAAGGACGCAGGTGCAGCTGTTGCCTTTTTCCGCCAGCTGAGAGACGAGCCGCATTGGAACCAGGAACCACTGAAGGCCGAGGGAGTTTATTGTCGCGTGGTGCCGTGTGGATTTTCTGAGGTGATGTGGGCCCTGGTGACAGAACTCCTCTTCAGCTTCGTGCTGCTGGCTTTCCTGGTCATCAGCTGTCAGAATGTCCTCCACATAGCGAGCGGCTCCGTGCGGTCCGTGCTCACCTACATGCACGTTCTGCTGGACCGCGAACTCGGGGAGATCGACGGAGTGGATGACGAAGAGGAGAACGTCACCACCAGAGTGGTCCGCCGCAGAGTCATCCTGAAGGTACAGACAGAGGGACGGAGGACAGTCGAGCAGAAATTTGAAGACAGGGTTAACGGGCAGGAGAGAGATGGACACAATACTGTTTGGTTAAAGGAAGCAGTATGCTGGAGAGCTTTGTGTTGGTATGGGTAGATGATCTGGCAGGGGCGTGTCCAAACATGGCAGTGGTGATTAAAGACACACATTTGACAATGACACAAACATATCAATAATTTGATTAAGTTAGAATTACCATTAAATTGCTCTGCAAATGTGGCTACATGCGTCTCCTGCTGATACATATGGTTGTAAATAGATTTTCTTGGGCTCAACAAGTTTGACTTTAGTTCTATGAAAGCCTTTGGACTCACCCCCCTGAATCTTAGACTCTGTCAATAGCTCATGTGTTGACAAGTTGTATTCAGGTCTACACGGGCTGACCGTTGTCCTCACTTCTCTCCGGCTGACTTTGAGCTTATGAATAGCTCACGTTGCAAATTATTCGGGGCTATAACCGCATTGTCATGGCCTTCATCAACTGTCATTATAAAGGTTGCTAACGAACTCGGAAGATCTCAACTGTTGGATTCACATGCTTCCACAAACAACCCTCTGACCCCCTCACCCACGTGTTCATCGGCTTCTCTGTCTTTCCAATAAGTGGACGTGTGTATGGCGTGAAAGTAATCACACTGCAGTGACAGCTATTTTAATATCAGGGCCATCATTTACTCTTTAATCTTTACGGGATCTTATCCTGTTTTCTGTCCACAGGGCGATGAAGTTGAAGATCTTGCTGGGGAGCATGTGAGCGAGGAACAGTTTATTGACGAACATGGAAACATCGTCACAAAAAAGGTCAGCCACTGAAAGCTGTTTTTAAACGTATTCTTAAACTGGGTACAGTGATTGTTTTCACTTATGACAGTGTTGTAATACTGATCTAGCATCTTCACACAAAATACTTACTACACTAATAATCATTATGAAGTTATTCACACAAGACATTACGCTAAAGATACACTCAATGTCCCCCAAAAAGATATTTTATTTATATTATTTATTATATATTTCACCAACTCTGTCTTTTTGCCACTTTCTGCCTCCATGCATTACTCTCTCCCACCCTCCTTTTGTACATGTGTGTATGTAATAGATTGTGCGTAAGGTTGTGCGCAGAGGGAAGGGTTCAGGTGAGGAGGGTGTTCAGGAGGTGAGCCTGGAGGGTTCTCTGCAGGATGCCAACGAGCTGGAGGTTGATGCTGAGCAGTTCATGAGCTACGCCATCCTGGGCCGGGACAGCAGCAAGGTGGGCTTCTGATCTGCAGACAGCTGACCATCTGATCAGGCCCTGTTTGAATAAAGTCCACGTAGCAGCTAGTTTATAGTGAACAGGAGACTCCGTGCTGCAGTGAGCTCCAACGTGTCACCTCACCGTGGATTTTCCTTGAGTAGCTAGACCTGCAGCAGCTTCAGTACGACAGGATGAGTGTGCGCTCATTATCTGAGAAGCCATAGCCCTGTTTTATTGTGTCAGTCCTAAATAACAAGTGAAGACTGAGGACAACGTTTTGTTGGTTAATTGGTAGATTGCTGACGACCGTCTGTTACATTAATCTCCAATATTCTGCATGCAGGAGGGACGAATGAATCCACTTTGCTCCGGTGCTGTTATTGCTCACAGTTCATCGGCCTATTCAGAGTCTAGTAATTTGAGTCATCACTAAGCCGCAGCTACACTTATCATCGTTTGTTCCTTGCATATTAATGACTGAATGAATTGATTGTGGCTATTGTGTGTGGCTATATTTCATTCTGTCCCCATCAGTTATCTGAATGGCTGACTTGTCTTTTCTGCCTTCATTAAAGTTGACAGTCCTTCAACTGTGACCGTGTTCTGTATCACTCAAACCTGCAAGACTCTGAATCAGAGCTGGGTCGGATATTATTTACTATCTTTTACCTTTTGTTTACTTTAACAGCAGGAAGCAGCAGAGGGTTTAGGTTCAACTCGTTGAGACACTTTAGAATGTTAGGGTTTACCTTTATGTATTGTCTTATGTGGTCAAATCCCATCCATCTGAATATCAAGAAATCAAAGATATATTTGACGTTGGTGTTTTCTGAATCCCAGAGACTGTCAATGCTTCTGATGCCCTCTTATCTTCAACTGTCTTTTCAACTGCCATCCATCTTCTCTGTGTTTGCGTGACTGCTTATGCATACTTTCTTTCTCCCCCCCCCCCCCCCCCCCGCCCTACCCTTTCCTCTTCCTTCACTTCTCACATTTCATCTCATATCTGTTGTATTCCCTGTTCTTCTGTCCATTCTTTCTTCGTGGCAATATTTTTCTTCCCCCGTTGATCCATTTCTGTTTCCATTCCTCATTTTCTTCTTCCATCCCTATCTACCTTTTATTTCACTATCCCTTACTAATGTTCCCTCAACCTCTTGTTCGCCTCCGGTTTTCCCACCTCTTCTCAATCCTCGCACCTGTTCTGCTGCCAACCCCTCCACCCCCCCCCCCCCCGATGTAGCCCGATACTGTGGATGTGAAGAAAGGTGCTCAGATAGTGAAATGTGCCAGTCTGCGGAGAGTTAAGCAGTGAGGCAGACTGAGTGCTGCGTCCTGCAGGTACGGGACTGACCCACAGCGCCTCATCTGACCTGTGGGCTCCACCATTTAATCCATTGTCTCTGGATTAAATGCATCTGAATGTACCTTTAATTCAATACTAATGACATGCAATGAGATGATGGCACAGAAAAAATAAACTTCAGTTTAACAAATTATCAGAATGATGTCATTTAGTAAAACAATTCAATAAAAGTCTTACAAAAATGGGTTACATTCAATGACAATGATGTTTTAAGTCTGTCAGCATTAATGCAGAGGTGATACCAATCAATTTATTTTCACATATCTATTTCCTCCAGTGTTACAAACTGAACATTAGAAATTGCTCACCTTCTGCAAAATGCTTTGCCTTGTTAACTGCAGATGTATGGAGTTATATTTGTGAATAATTGCTAACATGCAACTAAATGCATTGGGAACCAAATTAATTGTTGTTTGCTTAAATTAAATGAATCCTTGCGTAATATAAATTGTTCTACAATATGTAAATGATGTACTTACAAAAACATTGTTTCTGTGCACTAAATATAATGCCATACAGATGGACAATGCTAGTTTAATGCAAGTAGATCATTATTATTTTGCTTAAAGTTAAGTCAGGTTAATTTATTTCTTCATGCATGTTGTGACTCGCTGGAAAACAGGGTTGGCAACTTGGCACAGTGTGCACTCAAAGCAACCGACTAAAACAGATCTTGTAAAGCGACAGCTCTCAAGGTCAAAGCTGTAAGGCCAGTTGTCCTGGGTATTGCTATCTGGAGCCACTGCGGTGTGTGTGTGTGTGTGTGTGTGTGTGTGGGGGAGGGGTGTGGTGTGTGTGTGTGTGTGTGTGTGTGTATTTGTGTTGTGTGGGGGGGAGGGGTGTTGTATGCGTGTGTGCATGTGTGACTTGCCCTTTCTAACGTAAAGGCCATGACATTCCTGTGATTACTGATATTTCAAGCGACTCACTCCTGAATTTTAGACCACTTTTGCCAACCATTTTTGCTTGAATGCTTCTGCAGAATTAATGCGCTGTTTGATTGTTTGATTGTTGCAAAGACTGATCTGAGAGGGATTTAGGTGATATATGAGCTTTAATTGTCGGGAAAGATGGCAAACAATCATATTTGCATTGACTTACTGTCGCTTGCATGTCCCCTGCTCTGTAGATTGCTGATGAGCTGTGGCTAAATCAGCATGTTTCCATTTCTCCGCAGAGTTCTCCACAGGATTCAACCCCCTCACCGAAAACATCCTACGTGGAAACATGACCAGCAGCAGCCGACAGGAGGAAGAACACATTAAAAAGGCAGACAGACATAAATGAACGGCAACGCCATGACAACCATAGAGGCTATGCCTACTATCAGCACGCACCGGAAAAGAAGGATACGGATTTACTTGTAGTTTTTATTACCTTTTTTTTTTTTTAAGAAACCGTGGAAACAAATATATATACACTACTACTAGAAGCATGATTTCATATCAAACTAAAACACACACACACACAAAAAAAAAACTAGCAACCAAAACATGCTTCCTGTTATCTGTATCAGCATGAGTGACTGCTGCCGCATGGGCCGTCTTTAACTGAGAAAAACTGAGGGAATATAAGGGTGGGGAGGGATGGGGAGGACACACTGCTTTATGGGACAGGCATGCAATGTAATACTGGCCCGTTCTCCAAACCAATGGGGAAAAGTTCATCAATTAAAAAAAAAGGGGAGACTAAAATACTGACAATTACATAATCTCTAGGCAACAGGTGACTCTCCCTCCTCTCTGCCACACTCTTCCAGCTAACTGCATCACAAACTAGTTTTAAACCTGTCCCAGTGCTCTCAAATTTCAGTCAAGCTACAATTATCACCCAAGGATATCAGTGTTGTACATAATATCGTATGCACTAAAATGCTCTACGCGACTGTGTGTTGTTTATAAGTTGTTATAAGATCCCTATGCCATGCCACTGATGCTGCTGTTTCAGGTACATACGAAATCCCCTCTTGTTTCTCTCGTTTGGTTCGTTCGGTCTGAACCTATATATATAATTCGATATATCTTGAGATCTTTGTGGGTAGAACATGCAACTGTTGTGTCGCTCTGCCTGTTTTTAAATGTCGCATTTTTGTGTGTCATGTCGTTTGTTTCTTTGTGCTGCTCATGTGCTTCCCGCCTTTGCTTTCGCCATGTCAAACTGTCAAGGGAAGACATAGTCTAAGTCGTTTACTGTACTGTGGGTGTTTGAGTTTTGGGAGGGAGGT
Source organism: Pseudoliparis swirei (assembly GCF_029220125.1). Lineage (NCBI taxonomy): Eukaryota > Metazoa > Chordata > Actinopteri > Perciformes > Liparidae > Pseudoliparis > Pseudoliparis swirei. Next base: position 18,477,367 of record NC_079394.1, on the reverse strand, counting down.
TTCTGCAGTGAACCTGCCTCCCTGACCTTCCCTCAGACGGGTTTGCCTTGTGGAGAGGGTGACAAAGAGATAAGAAGAATAAGAATATACCATGACGATCATGAGATTAACCTACTCTACCATCCCACTCCTCCGCCTTTTCTTGTCCCCAGTGTGCCGTATATCCTTGTGAGGTTTCTGTTAATCAGATGTCTATCTGAGCCAAAAATCCAACACCCTCACCTTCAATCTTGCCCTTATCGCCCTACCTCCTGCTTCTCACCCCCTCCCCACCCCTCCAGTCAGCCTCTCAGAGTAGATGTAGCAATCCTGTCCACCTCCAGCAGGGGGCAGGATCTCACCGTCAGCTCGTAGCAGTGTCTGTTTGACCTCATAGTGCAGTATATGACACCACCCCACACAAGGTGCAGTTATAGATCACCGCCACCAGAAGATGTCACTTGATGAGAGTGCAGTAACTAAAATGCTGGAAATAATGTAGCACTGGTATGAAAAAGATGAAGTCAGCTGGAGAAAGGAAAGTGCCGAGGGTCGAGGGCGTGTTGGGCATTGATGTTTGCCTCCTTGGCAATGTTTTGGAGTGTAGCAAAGACAGTCAGTCACCGATCACTGTGATGAGAAACTAATACTGACCCGCAACTGTGAGCCTGACCCTTCCTGAAGCCTGTATCTTGTTTCACTCTTTATTTGTCATGATTTACTGTCTTAACTGTACATCAGAAGAAGCAATAACTGCTTACAAAGGGAAGGGATTATTTGTGTGAATGTGCTTGTAAGTGAGAGAGAGAGAGAGAGAGAGAGAGAAAGAAAGAAAGAAAGGAAGAAAGAGGGGATTTTACAAGCATAGTTCATAATCTTCCTCAGCTCATGCTTTTAATCTATTAATCACAGCTTTAAGATACTCCTCACTCCACTCAGAAATGATGTCAGTACATTAGTATCCCACATGTCAACACTTTGCCTTGTTTGAAAAAAACTACAAGATATTCAGTTGTACACCAAGAATGGGCAAATTGTGGTCTGCCCTCTCATACCAGCCATCCGATCTGCAAAGTGTGTGTTACTCATCAGAGGGTGTAGGTGTGTTTATTCTAGGTTCATTCATATGCATCTTGAAAGAAATCCTATTGAGTCTGTGTGTGTGTGTGTGTGTGTTCTAACTCTAATTAAAATATAGTTTTTATTTGATTTAACTCAATACGTGTGCCATCTCACACGATATCAGTTATCTCCATGCATTTATTTCCTACATTTTGTTAGACGTCAAATGCTTTATTTAAAGTAAATCACAAGTCACAAGAATGCAATAATCACCCATCAATATGGGTTTGTTTTATGGCTTCACAGCCAGAGATGGTGAATGTAAAGTCTTGGTATATAAGTCTTGTTCTAAAGTAGTCATCTGTGTGGGCTCTGTACCTAAGTGGATGAGAGGGCGTCCCCATGTTGTATCTACTTGTTATCTGCTGTTGATCATCAACACTCATGACAAACATGAATAGAAGTGTAGACTTTTAAAGAGAGAAGCCTCCAATGGGGTTTGAACATTTTAACAAGTATCCTTTCATTAGATATTATTTCTACTTCATTATATTTTTAATAACCACACAAAGTTGGATGTCAAAATAAGATTAGACAGCAGCGTAATTGTGTGTTACCCCTTATGTCATAGCATACAGATTGCTCTTCAAGGGCTCGTCGTGATTGGGTTCGTTAGGGAAGCCGGGGCCGCTTATAAATCTCTGCTGATGTCGGGGTTGGAGCGAGGGTGCAGTCTGCGGAAAAGAGAGGAAGAAGGAGCACTTTAAAGTTGGAAGGAATTATTGTGGGGAGGCTTAGTGGCTCTGACGGCTAGTGTTTCAAGATGACAAGCGTTTTTCCTCAAAACAACCCGAATCTATTTCTGCCCCATCTACCAAATATTAGACTGAGCCAATTTGACATGGTGACAGTTTGAACACGGTTTGAAAGGAGGAGTCCAACCAAGTGCAAGCTGAGGGAGGAGTGGTTACATCATACATATGAACAGTGGAAAGCCCTGCACGGTGGGACCACTGAGATGATGCCATGCAACAAGTTCATGCAAAAATATATTAACTGTTGCAAAAACTAGAGAACACATGTATATTCCATTAGAATGGACTGAAGACAATATTAACGCAATAGCATATTACTCAATAATAAGGAATGCAACTGCACACATGCACAAAAAATGTTTTTAATATAAAAGGCTATATATATAAATATATATATGTATAGAAATATATACATATATATATGAAATATAAGAATATATATATTTACTTAGAATGCTATGCACCCTTACTTGTCAACTGGGATTCTAGTTATGTTATGGATGTACTTTTAGCATCATACAGCTGTAGCTACCAAGAGACTGTTGAGTTCTGGGTAATGCCTGCAACCTTGGGATAAAATAGGGGTCTTGAGGGTATTTTAACCTGTTTTATTTGCTTTTTTTTATTGTTATGGAGTCAAATTTGAATTTAAAATATACATGTAAAAGCCTTTTAATCCAATTAAATCCGAGGACATCTATTGACAATTTACTCTGTACACCAGCTCAACATTTACAAAAATTAATAAAGAAATGAAATGTCTTTGTGTATAGTGTGTATACTTTTGTGTGAGACACTTGCATGTGAGGTATATGCACCCAACTGCTGACGATCATTCGTAGTTTCGAACAAACCAAGTATTATACAGTATACATGCTGAATGCCTCGGGCCTCGTCCTGTCTACACTGCTGTTATGAAAATGATGACAACTTATTAGACTTTCACTAACGTACTGAATGTTTAACTAAATGGTCTATTTGCAATCCTGCAAACGCAAACATATAAATAGACAATAAATGCACTAGTGGCGAGACTGTTTCAATGTAAAACCACTTTAATAATTCCCAAATCAAAAATGTTATATCCATTGAATAAATTCTGACAACCATTGTGAGTGCCACAGGTTATAACTAAGATGGTAGTAGTTCATCTAGCAAGATCAGAAGAAGTTACGTGTTGCATAATTCGTCTCAGATCATAGTGTATATGACGACGTGGAGCTATTTCGCTATAATAAGAGTTGTACAGACACCGCATGCCACTAGGGGGCGCAGTAAGCGCACTCTGTCCCCTGGAGTCCGGAGTGTTCCCCTGCAGCCTGTCTGCGTGTTGTTTTGTGTGCATGGACAGGCTGAGAGGAAGCAGAGCAACGCGCTGCGGTCCTTTTAAAGACGGAACCGGGACACGTTGTGTGCAAGCCTGCATGGTGTATTGTGACGCATTTAGTTACTACATTTCATCATTTGCACTTATGAAAAATAGGTATTTATTTGTATTAACCGAGAGGAGACATTGTGTCTAGCCAAACAGGCGCGGCTTTGTTGTTTTGTATAACCAAAAGACTTCGTACCCGTTTCATAATATTTAGTCAGCTAGTGTTTGTGAAATACAGCTTAGTACAAGATGTCCACGGACTGCCAGAAGACCACTGCCAAGGCCATCCCGTCCACCAGGAGGGTGACCATCAACGACGAGGCGCAAATGCCCCTGGACTACTCCTCGACCCCCGGAGGCACCCTGTTCAGCACGACCCCGGGCGGTGCGTACGGTTGTTATTTATACATATGTCGACCTGTGTGCGCCGAAGCAACCCGCCGTCATAAATGCTTTGCACGTTAACTACACGGCTGGACTGTCGGTGAGTGCAGGAAACGCTCGCGCAAACTCCACGAGGTCGGTTGCTGTCAAATGACACGGTGCAGGACCAGCTGCTAGCTGAAGCTAACGCTAGCTCGCTGAAGGAGACACGGGGGAGTACACACGCGCTCCGGGGGGGGGCGGCTGTTGTGGGCCTCGGCAGGTGGGAGATATACACACGCTCTCGTGAAATGAGACGTGTTTACGGCGGTGTTCGTGGGTTTTGTCAGCTGAACTTTGACCGTTAGCGAGACCCATCTGTCCTCTGCTGCTAGTGACGCGTGTGCTCCTACGTCACCGGCGACCGACGCTGTGATTGGTGCGTTCCGCCGTGAGCCTGCCTGTTTCATAATCAGACGTTTCATACTCTGGTGTGCATCAAATCGTGATGGACAACAATAATCTGAACAGTAATGCATGTGTTCAGATTATTGTTGTCCATCACGATTTGATGCACAACAATCATCTGAACAGTAATGCATGTGGTGTCCTTAGCGGCCCCTAATGGGCCCCTAATGGGCCCCTAATGGGCCCCACAACTGATGTACAAACCCGATAAGACCACACAATTGATCCAATAGAAGCACTGTCGATTTTGGTATATATTTCGGATCACCTTTTACCAGTGCTAGTACTGGATTATGCATTAACTATTAACACGGTTTTATTTATACACGTTGTTTGTACAATATGTGGGTCGATTAAAGAATACGTATGTCCCTGTTTTGAAATTCCTTTGTTATACTGGTAAGATGTTAGTGTCCACTATAAACTGGTAGTACTTACACTTGTCTACAGTCAGGGCTCCATGTCCGATAGTCATCATTCTCTTTTTCTTCCCCTTCACGCTAAAGGTACCAGGATCATCTACGACCGAAAGTTCCTGCTGGGGTGTCGCAGCTCCCCGGTGGCCAAGACTCCTCCGCGCGGTCTGCCCAAAATTCCAGGGGTGACCAGCCCTCCCTCCAAGGACACCGATGAGAAGGACCAAAATGGAGAACTACCGAACAGCAAAATCAGTGCACCTGATGGCAGCACCGCTGGTTTGTTCACACATCAGACACACATCACAGAGACGCCCCTGCATTGGGAGGGAAGGATTCAGAGCTATATTCAAATGCATATTCACATAGCCATTTAAAAATACAGCACTGATAGATCCTCTACCTCGTGTCACATGTATCAATATCCCTCACAGCGGCCTTTATATCTGTCATGGATGATGGCTTGAGGTTTGAACACAAGATACAATGATGTCATTTGTGTTATTGTTCATCCTGAGATTGTGTCCCTTGTGGTTGATTTCTGTTTAGTTTATTTTTGCTTTAACCAATGTACAGCGCAGGGTGTATCCGTCCTGTCAACATAGTTTTCATTAGATACAGAAGCTGAGGTCGCAGTTGCAAGGAACCGTTCTGATTTTGAATATCGATTTTTAAAAGCGTTGTTTCTTTAACTCCGCCGACCATGTTCGGATCTGATCGGTTGATTCTCATTGAGCACGTCACCAGAGCTAATTTAATGAAAGAAATTTAAGACATGGACAGGGGTGCACATAACTTTTTCAGTGAGTTACTCAGGTGAGTACCGGGAGATGGTGTTTGGTACTCACTCCATATGTCGCGTCAGTTTTTGTGATGTCCTCAGATCCATCAAAAAGCAGCCCCCAAAATTCAACTGCAACTTGGCTCGCAACTCCCCGCTGATGGTGTAAGCCAGGGGTGCTGACCAAGTCAAAATGATCTACCTACGCGGGGGTGCAAGTGACTCTTTTTTTTGCTCCGTCCCGATGCGCGCAGACACGCCGGCATCGGAGCTCTGCGGCGCGCGAGACGGAGAGCGGAGAAGTGTTAACGCGACACGTAGAGACAGAAATGACATGCTGCTGTGTAGAGACAGGGATGGATTAACGAACGGGCCTATAGGGGCCCATGAGCTCAGGGGGCCCCTAAGCCAGAGCCTCTGCGTGAAGTCGCTTTTATTAACTTTGTATTGATATGATGATATGACACGATGCGCCATAGCCGGTATATGCTAGACTTAAGTCATTCATGTCATTAACAGGGCCCCAAAAGTCCTACTGAAAAACTAAAGAATAGCCTAAACATTCACTTTGAAGATGTCACAAGAAAGAAACCATCATGATACCTTTCAAGTGAGTGTTTATCCCCTCAGTTCATCTATAGGACTTTAGAGGGGCTGAGTACTCTATGCAATATGGGCCCTTCAACTCTGTAGGGAGAAATCCAAAAAGCAAGTGCAAAACAAGAGCTCACTCTCTTCTCTGCTTTGCTTCGGCCCTGCAGGCTGCAGCTACTGGGGCTGGCTACAGCACCTGTTATCCCCAGCTCCCCTGCTGCCATCTTTGCACGACATATACACTATGCTGATCTGCACTACATGTTTCGCTTTACCTTTTCTTGCTTCTCAGATGCGGATTTTTGTAAATAGTTAATTTAATAATTTAATAAATTATCTTTTGAATTCAAACCTTAACTCGGTGTGGTCTCCCTACTATGTTATTTCCACTTTGAGCCGTGTGGTTGTAACGATTACAAAAGTTATTCGTTATCATATAATTCGCGTTATGTTGTCTGCTCAGCTCCGGTATCGTTGTTCCATACGGACTGTTTTGTTAGCGATGGTTTTTTTTTTTTGGGGGGGGTTTTTTGCGGGGGGCTGGGGGCGGGGGGCCTTGACACGTCCAGGCCCAGGGGCCCGTGGTTTCTTAATCCGTCCATGTGTAGAGACGATCAATAACAGATCGGTCAAAGGCGCGAAGTAACACAAGTGGTATTACGCATTGTTGATTATCTTCTCCCAGTTATGTGCACCCCTGGACATGGACATGTTTCAGAGATCTGGAATCCAGCCTGAAATGTTTCCTTATTTACTTGTGGGTTTTTAATTCTTAAATGGATTGACGGGTACTGACACGAGAAGTTGCTCTGGGTCGTGACTAAAGATTGACTTCCAATTTATTAATATTAAAAATACTATTATTTAAAAGGCTTTTAAGTTAGCTAACAATGTAAGATATTAGCGACTGATTATTTGAGGACTTTGTCAAATTAAACACGCTTCGTTGGGTTTCAGTCATTCTGTTATGCAGTCATGATTACGTATTACTGACAGTTTAAATATGATATGCCACTGTTAAAGACTTAATGAAATGTAAAACCAAATGTCATCTTTTTTTTGTCCAGGTGATGACTCCCAGTTTGAAATGGACATCTAGGTGGTCCTGGAGGTTCAAGATGTCAGACTTCCCAACACGATGCTGTGAAGAGAGGCTCAGGAACGCCTTCTTATTTCCCATTCCATGAAGACCGAGGGTCGCCTTCATTATCTCCAGTGTTTTAGTGTTCTAAAGTCTGTCTTTACTAATCTCAATTGCTTGCTATGAGCATATCTGTAATGTTTTTTTCTTTCCGTCTGCCTCAAGGCTGGAAGCTGATTTATGTGTGACACAGTGTGCCTTCCTATAGTGGCCGTACGTTTAAAATCAACACTGAGAAGTAAAAAAATAACGACGCCTCAGCAATAATAACTGGGATAAGTTATTGAAACTAAAGATCAACAGGGAAAATGAATAATTGTAATTTGCTGCATTTATAACCATTCCACAAGGGTTTCCCCTGATGTGCTTTTATGTCAACACATTTCCTGATACCTCTCTGAAGCTGTTGTCTTGAAATGTTCAACATGCTGTATAATTTGTTTACCGTGCTCTCAAAAATGAGTTCTTCACCTGAATTGTAAGAGAATGTCCAACATAATTTTCTTAACGAAATTTTTAAAAACAGATTTTCACACAATTTGTAGGGTGACAAAGCATTAAAGCATACACGATTAAACACTTTTTTGGTCTTGTGTTTGATATCTTGACCTGTCAAATAGTGTTTTAATGTACATAATTTGTATTTTGGTGATAAGATATATTTATAGGCTCACTGGTCTGAAGACACATTTCTCTTCAAAGCCTTAAAGCCGCTGGTTATTTTGCAATATGTAATGAAAATAATTGATTTAATGACCACAATTAGTTATTTCCTTGTGAAAAGCAAATACACATTTGTAAATGATACATCTTCCTCATGTTGCTTCAAAGACTTTAGCGCTTCTTGTGCTCCTCCCCACGAGTCATATCAGAGGAATTCCTCAAGGAGCTCACTAGCAACTGATAACCTCAATGGGGTGTATGAAGAGAGGTCAATATACAACTGTACATAGCTGGAGACCCTCCCTCCTTCCTCAGCTGCATGGGGTCATGTCATCATGCAACCTTTCCATTCCACCTCTGTTACTGGCACCTTGTGGCTTCACTTTTTGGCACGGCCAATACATCAGTTTCCATTTGTATGTTTTCCCGGTAAAGTAAAAGTGCAATTGCTTGACCACCGCAGTGTTGTGGAGCGAAAGGTTTGTTCAGGATGGAGTAGATGTGTGACAACTGACACGTGATTTGGAGGCGACGACGTCAAGCTCTCGTCAAGTGTCCAGAGAAACACATCGGCATTACAAATGGCCCTGGGCTTGAATTTACGACGGTTATTGTAAAACTCATAAGCTTTTATAATAGAGTGGATACTGTCGAGTTGTGAGCATTAATAAACACATACCATTCGGAGAGTGTAAGCCTGCAGCTCTCAGGCGCCATCACTGGACAGACCCTTGTAGGACATTGGGTGAATTGAACTGAGAGCTGTGAGAGAACTGGTCTGGTCTCGTTTGGGTGGAAGTGTGGATTGGACGGTTTCAGCGGGTCAGTTCCAGTCCACCCTGTCCTTCCACCGCAGTAACTTCACCATCCAGACGTGGACTCTCCATTCCCTCATGGCTCTGTGTTTGTTTGGGGTCTACATCTCCCCTTGTCACCTCTGCTTCCTGGCACCCCCTGTCCCCTCCCCAGAATAAACAAGTGCCACTGCTTGTCTCCCCCCCATTGGCCCATCCGTCAGTTTACTTATGTGTTGTTACACTCGGCCTGCCTGTTTGATCACTATCAACAAAAGAAGCCTGGCCAGAGAGGACACTAATGACCTCTGATGATGTGAGTGCCGTAAAGGGCCCAAAGATGTGGATTGGAGGTGAAGAAAGCAAATACACTAAAATGTTAACTGGTCACAAGTCAGAGACGACAAGTGGGATTACGATGATGAGTATCTACAAATAGGTTGAGCCTCTGGGAAGTGATTCTTGTATGTTTCATTCAGTACAATAGCTGCTTCTGCCAAGACATTACACGACAAAAGAAACTTAAGGTTTCCCATCCTGTTTAGATTTCTTGTAACATGGCAAATCATAAAGCCATACATACAAGCTAATAATGGCCATAAAGCCTTAGATTTTATAAGCAACTCAATACTCTATTGCAGTGGTCACCAACCTTTTTGAGCCCAAGATCCCTGACCTCCGCCTTCATGACCGGCAAGATCTACCTGTTGAGGCGTTGAGAGAAAACGACTGTCCAGACTGGACTTATGACTTGAGGCTTTTTATTTGGCCTAATTCTAATTGAATGAAATCAAAACACTTTGGTCCAGCTTTCAAATTGATGAGACCAGGAACACAGAATTTAAGTGCAATATAAAAAGTAAGCTATTTGTTCACCGCACACAATATGAACAAGAAAAAACCCATTTGCAATGAGCAGCTGGATGAACTACCAATATAAATGTTGTATTTATTTACATTACAACACGACACTGACAACATGATCAGTCAGTGCAACTCATGTAAGTTCAGCTCTCATCATAATGCCATCAAGTCATGTGACTCCAGTCAGTGTGATGGCTGTGACTGAACTCTGTCTGTGAGCTTGTAGTTAGTTCATAAACACAAACAGACAGTCTGAGGCAGTCTGTGAGCTGTCTGTCAGTAATCCAGCTCCTGGTCTTTGATTTGGTGATTTTCTCAACTTCACTGACGGGTTTTTCGGGGCAAATTTGGTATTCATGAAAGTTTTCTCATCTGGGACTGGTTCTGAAGTCAGACCGTTGGTGATTACATTCACATCAGCTCTACAGACATCCTCAGATTTAAATAATTATAATAATATTTTGTGAATGCTGCATCTGTGCTTTTTCAAATAATAGAATAAATACAATTGCAATCACTTTCAAGTAAACCAGATTGCTCCATCAGACAAGAAAAAAAGCTCAATGTTGAGCTTTTGTTTTGAAGGACAACAGCAGAATAGCCAAACTCGCGGAGGTAAGACCTGGCAAGTCGCCAAGAATCTCGGCAGTTGCGCATGCGCAGGCATAATTTGTTAATGCCGGAACGTAAACATTTACACAAAGGGACAGGCATTACAACGTTTATTTATTGATGACGTAGTTGTATGTCCTTGTACTTTGAACTTGTGTAATATGTAAAGTTATGAATAAAGGTCTTTCTGCATTTCCCCCGCGCCTCACCTGTACTATACGCTCCCCTCTTTCAGGGAGCACAGCTGACGTTTTCAGGCGTTCATTAAAATCAGGCGGAGATCTTTTCTGACGTCGATCTTCCAGTCAGGAAGAAAACATTTCAGAAGACAATTCAGAAAATGTTCGAGAACGAGGAACAATGTGTTTCTGATTTTATTTTTATTTTATTTTGGCGATCGACAGGGAACGTCTCCGAGATCGACCGGTCGATCGCGATCGACGGGTTGTGTATATCAGTACCACTAATGTATTTTATTTTGAAAAGCATCTAAATTGATGTGAAAGCCCCTTTAAAATTTGCTGTGATAAACTTAAGCTACGCTGTGCAGTTTAAAAGCTTCCAAAGAGTCACTATATTTTTAGGGTTGATAAATTCAATAGAAAAGTAGTACCCAATATTCAAACTTCTCAGATTCAATAGTGGACCATCCCAAAAAACATGAAACATGAACATGCCAAAATAAAATGGTTTTAATACATGCTTTGATAATTTATGAACAAAATATACATTATAAAGTATAAATAGATATAACATAAAACATTTGCAAAACAGGGCTTTCATACTAAAGATATTGACTATTGTGTACCACCCAGTATGGATGAAATATATATTGTCATTTAAACTTAACAGCCACTTTATATTATTTGTCGTGAGACAGAAGACAGTCGACAATTAAAGTTCAAGATGACATCATTCCGTGATGTGCTGCCTTCAGTGACATCCGCACTCTTCAACAACCATCTCCTCGTGATGCCGCAGGGCCAGGTCCTCGTTCTCGTAGTACAGCATTGAGAGCGGGCTGAGGCGCGTCGGCACACAGGACGGGCAGGAGGCTCTCTCTGGGTGGTGATGTTGCAAGAGGCTCTGAAAGATACGAGGAGTTCACATAAATACAAAGAGAAAATACTTTTCGAGAGCGCTTTAGTTCAATGCCTTGCTCAAGGGCAACTCGACCAGGAGGTGAACTCACACCTCTCTAGCTATCAGTCCTCTGGCCCCCCTGGACTGGAACTGGCCATTTACAAGCCACGCCCCCACAGCTACTGCCAGCGTGAAGACAGTAAACCAGCGACTAAACAAACTAATAGTATCTCAGATCCTAAAGAGTTGAATGAGGAAGTCCAAATCAAGTGGCCATCTCACCTGCATGTATGCGTGGTTGGTCGGGTAGAAGGACTCATCCAGAGGTGTCGGACACTCGCCCTCACAGCGAAATGCATTGTAGCGCTTCGGGTGCACAATCCACTCGTCCCAGCCGATGTGTTCAAAGTCCACCCACATGTCCACCTTCTGACACCGAGACCCGAGGGACGGCTCCGCTGCTGCCACGGCCGCCGCAGTGGGCGCCGCTCCCGCCGCCATCCTCATCCTCTCTACTCGGTTCCTTTTGTGACGACGACTTTGACCGTCACTGCTGGCTCTGTCCGTCGTCACGTACTTGGAGTTCTCCACAGTGTGGATGAGGCTGTACGCCATGTGGCCTTCCCGGGGCAGGTTGTGTTTGGAGAAGATCACCATCATGACCCTGTTTGTGGTCGGATGGTGTGTTTTTATTTGCCGCATTCCCAAACTCTTGAAGAGAGACTGGTCAGCGGCCTCACCTCCGTCCCCAGAACCGCTCCCGTGGTCCACCTCAGGTTCTCCTGAGGCCTCTTGGCTAGACACTCCTCCCTGGTACAGCCAGTATTTTAACAGAGCGGTCACATTAAAAACCTTCCAACCTTCCTTTGTGCTGCTGGCTGATGTGGGAAAACTCCCCAGGAAAAGTTGCTCATCCGGGCACGATGTGCTGTCCGGGTCACACCGCCGCTTTCTGGAGTGATATAAATCCACAGTGGCACGCTTAGAGGCCGAGAAAGCAGGTAGTCGGAGCCGAAGTTCTGCCAGCTGGATAAGCTCACCAGTGGAGATGGATGACATGTCAAACATGACGGTCCATCTTTCACCCACCTGATGGCAATCTAAAAAGGAGACACAACATGTAAATGAGAACTCAAGAGTCACAGACAGCAGTCGAGGGGTTTCTGGGCAAAACAGACCCCTGGACAAATGTCAAAACACTGGAGTGGGAGGGTGAACAGAACAGGATGTGTATTGAACCCCCCTGTGCGAGAACGTCTGAGGGCTAATATACACACCCTCTCACATAAAACAGAGAAAGCCGTTAAAGTCGAAAAAGCATTGTGACACTTGCTGGGTTGTAAAAAAAGGGAGGGTCTGATAACAGATAATGCACCAACCAAAGAGCTGCTGGAGAACAGAGTACATTGAGGAGAAACTAACAGATATATATATATATATATATAACGTGCTGTAAACACAGTGATGCAGATAATCATTGGGGGGGGGAAACTGAAAATTAAACTGCTTACTCACCTTTGGCCATCAGACTTAGGACGGAGTCAGAACTGTGCGCTGACGAGTTGTGGCCTTGCATTGTAGCGGCGTTGCCAGCAATTGATGGTGAGAAATCGGCGGTCCTGAAGGAATGGTACAGCTGCATCATGTATAGAGGATATCTGCTGCGCTGATTGAATGAGAGACTTCTGAATGCTAAAGTGGACCGGAGGTCTTTGAGGTATCTGTGGTCCTGTGTGGAGAAAACAGCTCCGAAAGAACAGACGAGGAATGTGCAGAAAACGGTCAGGACTCTGGTTTCCATTTTAAGTGAAACTCTCAAAATCTACTCTGACAATAATGAGAGGCAAAGAACTTCTTCCTTCCTCCAACTGCTCTCCGGCTGAAAGGATGCTATGTGCAGACGAAGCTCCAGACAGGCCCCTTTATAGTGGACAGCTGCCCTTTGATGACCCCTGACCACTCCCGGCATCTGAACAGCCTCTCTGATCACCAGAGCACACCGGAGGGGGAGAAAAGGAAACATTTAGCCAAGGTCATTGTCCTTTTATATCCATTCAGGGGCAGAATCCTCTTGAAATGTCACGATCCATTCACAAATGACACTTTACATGCAGCTGTACAGCCCTCAGCACCTTACGGCTTAGTAACAAGTACAGCTTCACACACAGGAACTAGGAATAAAAGAAGTCATTTAATTGATAAAAGGGACAATACATCACATCAAAACAATAAGAATGGGTTTGTATTTGATAACACACAACTAATTATTTGTAAAACAGTAACTGACACTAAAACTGTCCGATGCTCAGTAAACCGTTTCCAAATGATCGTAGAAGTGACGGCTTAGACTTAGTTTTGATTTCAAGTAAAACAGTATAACCACTAACTTTTAACTCCAATAAGATACAAATAACAAAAGCAGAAAACAATTCAACATTCATTTTCTTTTGAGGTAAGACATTTGTAGACAGAAAGAAACGAAATCCATGCTTCATGTACAGCGTGGTCCGACTACCTATCAAAAAGAGTCCTTTGATACTACATTATATTCCCATCCCTCAATAAATGTGTAGTTATTTGTACTGGTCTTATCAATTTCCCACTGGAGATGGTAGCCGTCTTCTCACAAAGCTTTGAAGAAGTCTTTTATCTGTGAAGGAGAAGATATTTTAGGATCACGATGGATCAGAGACACGAGACTCCTGGATCAAAGACTGTGAGGATATGAAATATGATCAAAACATTCGGCCGAGGCCCTTGTGTGGTTTAACCTGGTGGCAGCTATTATTAGTGCAATAAATAAACATACCTTTCTTATCATTTCCTCCTGCACCTCTGGGTCACTTTGAAACTCCACAGAGGCGTCCAGTTGCAACACAGGTATTCGTTTCAGCTTCTCAAAGTGTAATCTGAAAAAGAGAGTGGACCAGCTCAGACCACACACTGCTGCCTGTCATCTGTTCACGGCGGAGCAGCAAACAGCTGCGAGGAGAGACCTTCCGCATGGCCATGGACCAACAGGGAGAGCATCCTGTAATACAGTGCTCGTACCACTAGTGTTGGTGATTTGGGGGAATTTATTTAGTTTTCAGACAAGATTCTGGTCGAATCCTTTACAAGTCAGAACCATAATACCAATTTTAAGTGTATCATATTTTTTTTTACAAGAATAACTCTAACATGGTCCTCTCGCCTTCGTAATTGCAACAAAAAAGTGACTTTACACTTCAAAAGACCAGATGTGATTTTTTTCAGTGGTCACAGAAAATATAAAAAAATCAGTCTGAAGAGGACAACAAACATTAGGACTCACTCGGTGCTCTTCTCAACAAGCCACCTCTCATGCTGAACATGCAGCTTATCCAGATAGTCCAGTTCCACTCCTTTCTCCTCTGCCCTTCCCCGGTGCTTCAGACGCTCCATGCATTTCTGTTAAACAACAAAGAAAAGTTTGTGTCTTTTTTCCAAGTTGAAATAGATTAAATGTCAACTATGTCATTTTATTATATTATGTTAGGGTAACAATACAAATAGAAGCATCAGTAACAATAATAAAATGCTAACAATTACGATAAAATGAAAATGGGATGTGATACTGTTCTTTTTCCTCCCACAGGATTAAATCTCTTGTGTTCCTACCTTTGGTGGAGCCCGGAGGTATATGATGCCCTCCAGCTCCACCTGGTGTCCAAACTGCTCCACCAGGAGGGAGTGCCAGTCCTGGTAGACTGCCCACTCTGTCGAGTTGATACAACCCAGCTCAAACATGTTCAGGGCAAAGATGTACCTGACGGGAGACAATCAAGTTTAGTTCAAGCAGAACGAATAAAGGGGAATACGTAGTAAGTGTATAAGATACACACGGCCATTGTATGCTGAGCATCATATAGAATAGATTACAGGTCTCACAGGTCTTCTCAAATCTAGTTCCACTGACCGGTCCTATTGTTTACACACATATACTGTTGTAGTGCATCTTATCCTGTACTGTTTGTTATTGTTTTGTGTTGGTTATGGTCTGTCAGGGGACTACAGATGCAACTTAGCTGAAGCTACAATCTGGTACAATGCATCAAATGGTGACATTTATGTTTTAACTGTACATGGTCCCTTTTAGAAGATAATAACAAACACCTGTCACTGTAGATGGAGCGCTCATACACCTGGACAGGTGTTCCCTCTGAGCTGAGCAGGTGAGCCGGAGGAGGCTGCAGCTGCGTTCTCAGGCGGCTCATGCAGGAAAACGTCTGGAATGTGTAGGACCAGCGCTGAGGGTCCTGGTACATCATCTGCAGCAGGTTGCTGACTGTCGTCTGGGGGGACGCGTCCGGCCCCTGTCAAAGACACGAGGGGGGACGGTCAGCTTGGCTTCCATTGATTCTTGTTTGGGCAAAAGATGTTGAGGTCAGTTAGTGTGTGCACACACACACACACACACCTGCAGAGTCCCATTCTCAATGTTCTGCCACTGGCTGACTGGTTCTGCCACCACCTCCCAGTCAGGACAAGCTGACTGCATGAGTCTAGCAAAGGTCGACTTTCCCACAGCTGATATGCGAGAGGAAGTGAAACAGGAGACCACACCGTTAGCTTGGGACAAAAGAAGGTCTTATTATGAAATAGTGTTCGTGTGACGTCACTGCTTATTGTTTACCAATGTTGCCCTCGATGGAAACCCTCTTCACTCGAGTTGCTCCCTTCTCAGTTGAACTCGACAGGCACCTCGAACCAGAAACACTGCGCATGCTTGACGTGTTCGCCATGCTCACGGTGCTTATGTTGGTCGTCTGCGTGAAGGCGGTGTTTGCAACTCGGAGGCGGATGTCGGGCGTCCTCCTCTGTGGTGGAGGCACATTGTACCCACACCTCAGGACCTGTGTCGCGTGTAATTTAGAGACACGGCCGAGCAGACCGCATCGACAGACGGCAGACATCATGACGGACACAAACACCACGTGGTGCGTGTACCCAGTGTGTGGTCGTGAATAGTTGAGCCTTTACATTACCGATGGCGGCTCCTCCTCTCCTTGGTGTATTTGTGCGCTAACACCAGTTTGTGATAATCGATTTACGGTTAAATGTGCTGTTTACCAACTATCCCAATGTACGCCGATATATTGACGAATTTAGTCCCACAGAGCTCGTGCTATCGTTTCTCACATTAGATGCTCAGGTCCGTTTATTTAATAAGAAATGTGTCCAAATGCGACAAACGGTAACAACAGAAACTACTTCCGGTGCAGAGTTCCGGATTTTTGCAAGAAACGCATTTTGACAAACCTTAACCAGCTGGTTTCAGGAGAAAGTTGGTGGCACAAGACTCACGACTGAAGCGTACAGATAATAAAAATAAGACTGCGTTGTGTGTATGTAAACGTGAAATACAAGTATTACGACGTTCCTTGTAACCCGGAAATACTTGTGCTCAGCCTTCAAACTTTATTCGACCTACAATGTTAGTTTGTTTATATATATACACTACCGTTCAAAAGTTTGGGATCACCCAGACAATTTCGTGTTTTCCATGAAAACTCACACTTTTATTTATCAAATGAGTTGCAAAATGTATAGAAAATATAGTCAAGACATTGACAAGGTTAGAAATAATGATTTGTATTTGAAGTATTAATTTTTTTCTTCAAACTTTGCTTTCGTCAAAGAATGCTCCTTTTGCAGCAATTACAGCATTGCAGACCTTTGGCATTCTAGCTGTTAATTTGTTGAGGTAATCTGTTGAAATGTCACCCCACGCTTCCTGAAGCACCTGCCACAAGTTGGATTGGCTTGATGGGCACTTCTTGCGGACCATACGGTCAAGCTGCTCCCACAACAGCTCAATGGGGTTGAGATCTGGTGACTGTGCTGGCCACTCCATTACAGACAGCATACCAGCTGCCTGCTTCTTCCATAAATAGTTCTTGCACAATGTGGAGGTGTGCTTTGGGTCATTGTCCTGTTGGAGGAGGAAATTGGCTCCAATCAAGCACTTCCCACAGGGTATGGCATGGCGTTGCAAAATGGAGTGATAGCCTTCCTTATTTAAAATCCCTTTTACCTGGTACAAATCTCCCACTTTACCAGCACCAAAGCAGCCCCAGACCATCACATTACCTCCACCATGCTTGACAGATGGTGTCAGGCACTCTTCCAGCATCTTTTCACCTGTTCTCGTCTCACAAATGTTCTTCTGTGTGATCCAAACACCTCAAACTTGGATTCATCTGTCCATAACACCTTTTCCAATCTTCCTCTGTCCAATGCCTGTGTTCTTTTGCCCATACCAATCTTTTCTTTTTATTGGCCAGTCTCAGATATGGCTTTTCTTTGCCACTCTGCCTAGAAGGCCAGCATCCCGAGTCGCCTCTTCACTGTCGACGTTGACACTGGCGTTTTGCGGGTACCATTTAAAGAAGCTGCCAGTTGAGGACCTGTGAGGCGTCTATTTCCCAAACTAGAGACTCTAATGTACTTGTCTTCTTGCTGAGTTGTGCACCAGGGCCTCCACTTCTCTTTCTGCTCTGGTTAGAGCCCGTTTGTGCTGTTCTCTGAAGGGAGTAGTACACACCGCTGGAGGACATTTTCAGTTTCTTTGCAATTTCTCGCATGGAATAGTCTTCATTTCTAAGAACAACAATAGACTGGCGAGTTTCACATGAAAGTTCTTTTTTTCTGGCCATTTTGAGTTATCGAACCCACAAATGTGATGCTCCAGATAATCAACTAGCTCAAAGGAAGGCCAGTTGTATAGCTTATATCTCCAGCATAACTGTTTTCAGCTGTGCTAACATAATTGCACAAGGGTTTTCAAATCATCCATTAGTCTTCTAAGGCGATTAGCAAACACAATGTACCATTAGAACACTGGAGTGATCGTTGATGGAAATGGGCCTCTATACACCTATGGAGATATTTCATTAGAAACCAGACGTTTCCACCTAGAATAGTCATTTACCACATTAACAATGTATAGAGTGTATTTCTGATTGATTTAATGTTATCTTCATTAAAAAAAACAATGTTTTTCTTTGAAAAATAAGGACATTTCTAAGTGATCCCAAACTTTTGAACGGTAGTGTATATAAAACACATTTTATAGTTGTGTGTGGATTTCAATTGGTGCTATTTTGTCTCAAATTACTGTTATATATTCATGAACTAGTAGCCTACTATTCATAATCTATATTAACCCTTGTGTTGATTGACCATGATCAATAATTAAATTTACCTTATATTTTTATTTATATTTTTTGACATATTTACCCTTGAGGTCCCAAAATATAAAAAAAAATAAAAAATTATTAGAATTATTATTGTTTTCAAGTTTGAGGTACTTTATTTATGTTTGTTTGTATATTCGAAAAGAACACAAAACATATACACATGAACGGTCAAAATGACCCGAAGGCAACACAAGGGTTAAAAAGGTAAAGGTCTACACTAAAAATCGAATTACACCCAAATTGCAATCATTTAATAATGTGTGTGTAACAAAACACAAACCTACAGAAACTCTTCATTTAAAAATCCATTACACATTTTTTTATTTGTTTATATAAGCACAATCAAACACACGCACACATTCATTAGGAAACGGCTTTATAATTGACAGACTAAACTTGGAATATTCCCAGCAATGCGAGTTCAATTAGTTCTAAATTACCCTTTTATTCAAGCTTCAAACCTTGAAATGCAAAAATCCTGTGAAACCAATTAAGTAGAATCACTGGTTAAAACATCAAATAGAAAAAAAAGTCCTGATTGAAATGCCTTTGATCTTCAGCCACTGTTGCATTAGCACCGACTCACTAGTAGCTCGTGTTTTTTATGGTTATCTTTTGAGCAGACTCAATCCTGAAATCATTGACACCTAGGGGGGAAAAAACATTTGTTTTAAATACCAAAGTGAAATTGAATCAGTGGATTAAAGAAATGCATTGTGTGTGTGTGTCTGTGTGTGTGTGTGTGCATGCATGTGCGTGTGTGTGTGCTCACCCTGACTGAGTGCAGTGCCATCAGAGGAGAGGTGCCAGTATCTGCGGTCGCTCTGTCTGGCCTGCTCTCCGTTGACCATACTTAAGAAGGGTCCCCACAGGCTGGACTCCTTCTCAAACCTGCCAAACAGCATCAAGTATTCCTAAATGTAGGCAATCATACCGGGCTTTTGAAAAGAGCAACAAAAGAAAACTGAAAGGCACAAAGGTACATATATGAACTCACGTGAAGCCAACATGTTTGCCCTTGAGAAGTGCAAGGGCATCCAACAGAGAGCTACCCAATGGTGCATCCACAGAGTAAATCGCAGCTGCCCCGCTGGATGCCACCACCTCCACCATCACAGTCACCTTGGACTCACGCGCTAAAACCACCACAGGATCTATGGGCTCCAGCACCAGCGTGTCTGTAAGACCACCATGACACAAATGGGGGTAAAATACAGACACAATCTGAAATCACGGTAACCACGGGGAGTAGACGCCATGCTGCACGTACCGTCCTCATTGAGGCACTGCTTGCTTTTAACTGCCATGTATGATTTCTGCTGGAGAGCTGGAAGGATCTGGGAGATGGCCATGGGGTTGTTGTATGTGTTGCTTCTGGCACCGGTCCTCATGGCCTCCATTGAGGCGGCGCACTCTGCAACATGGCTGCCCATTGCTATTAAGGCCTTAAACACAACAAATGAGAATGTTAAAGCTGCAGAGATTTTGTTCTGTCACGTATCGTGTCGCGAAAGAATCAAAGGAAGCCGAACCAAACATGAGGACAAATATTCTTACTTGCACTGCGAGGCCTGTGCTGAACTCGTTGCCTATATGCCCGTCGGTACCACGAGAGGCCAAGAGCTTCTGCTTGATCTTGCCGAGGGCTGTGTTGAGCTCAGCAGCGTTCTGCACATGAGAACCTGATTCCTTCAAACACTGGAGCGCCAATCCAGCCATGGCGATGGTATCTAGGCCCAGAGAGTAGGACAGCACATGTGTATTTCACAGATATAGTGAGAGTTTAACAGAGAGCACTCAAAAACTAAAAAGTAATCTTGGTTGTGACCAACCATGGATTCCTATCACGGGAACACATTTAGGTGGTGTTAACAGAACGGAGGCTAAAGCAATAACACTTTCCCACCACAAACCTTTATTCTGTCAATTTTCTGTGAGGTGACCTACTGGAAAAATAAATCTCAGGAAACTTTATGGAATTATACCGGTTAAAAAATAACACTACATGTAAAGTAACTAAACACCCTTGTTTTATCTTTCATAATATTTCACTCCACCATCTATTGACACATTTTATCATGAGAATTGGGATGAATTCCTGCCTGCACATCATCTATTTGATATTTACTTTAACAGCTAGAAAAAGCATGCAGGCAGGTAACACTCACCTATACTCTCAGAGTCTGCATGGTTGAAGTGATCGTGTTCTACAGCCTTGATGAGCTTGTTGCTGACATGGTTGTTGACCCTGAGGCCGCTCGTGCAAAGGGCAAGCATTCCCAGAGAGTACTGGTAATAGTTGGTCAAAGGGCGTTGGCTGACTGCACAAAGGAGAGCAGAGACAAAATAAACCATATTATATAAAAACAGGACTTCTATTTCAGTTTGGGGGAATTTAGTTGAAAGTTGCTCTTTTGACTAATCCCATCAAAACTGACATAGAAAATGGCTCTACAGAAGTGTTAGACAAAATAAGACAATGAAGCTGAAGTACTGCAATTATGAAAATAAGATGTATTGACAATGTTTTCCAATAACGTAAATTGAATTTAAAGATTAGGAAAAGTAACCAACTCAGCCTCAGATTTTCCAAACAGGATTTTCTGTTTGTTGATATTTTATATTTTTACACATAAATTTTCCTGGATCTCCTTTTAGAACAACCACCCTAAATAAACATTAAACTTATTGTTTTAGGACACCTTAAAACAGGATGGTGAACAGTTTATATGGGAAACCTTTGCTCTCCAAAAGGTCAAAGGAAAACTCACATGCAATATGCTCTTTTTCGTCTTCCATCTGCTCCTTTAGGTGTGTGAGCAGCGTCTCACTCTTCTCACTGACTGTGAAAGTGACTGTGTTGAGGTCATAGCAGGAGGACTTCAGAGCCAGAGTGTAAAGCGCTAAGAGGCCAACAACTGACTGGCTGTTAGAGATAGAGCTGAGAAAGACACAGGACATTCGGATTCAGGTGAGAACACAACGGAAAAATATCAGTTCAGTGAACACACAGATTTTAAAAATACCTTTGAATGTCATTGTGCAATTCACTCTTCAGTCTGTTCAGGTATGCACTCTCCTTGGCGAGGTTGTGATAATCAGAAAGCCGTAAAGCTAAGTGGACACTGGGATTGGGGAGTCCTTCTTGTGTTTCCAGAGAGCGAAGGAGATTCTTATTGAGTGAGAGGGACAACTCACGATTGGATCCTTCGGTATCTGGATTGGAATATTACAAGAAAAAACGTGACTCAGAATTTTGGACCAGTGGCATAAAAAACATTTATTTAGAAACTTCCTTGCTGACATCAACACAGACTTGTGGATCATTGCAAAACCAGAACTACAGTATAAGCAGTCGCAAGAAGAAACAAAGACTGTGAAGGATGAGAAGAAGGCTGTTTAGGTTCCAAATATCTTAAAGTCTCTCTGAGACGAGAAAAGAGAGATGACAATGTTCTCTATTATTTGACAATCGCACAACTTTTCAAAGTCCATTCAAAGACATGAAGTTGGAAATTGCCAACTCAGTGTATGTCGAAACCAGCGAGTCAGTAAATGTGTAAACTGGGTTATTTCCAGGGTCCGAGCAGATGCGGGAAGTCTGTGCGTTTAATGATTGCTGACAACAGGATTTAAAAAGTTAAAATAGAAACTTACCACATGGTTTACCTGAGGCAAACGCCAGAAGGCCTGCAATAATGACTAAAGACAGCATTCTGAGCAACCTATTTGAGAACAGAAACAGTGGAAATAAATATATTCGCCTCAAAGGTTAAAGTAAAAACACATAGGCTACTGTAACATTGAGGGATCAAGAAACTTCTTAGAATTACATTTTTCACGTATTTGAGAAAGGCACGTAGCCTACAGAGATGTCAGACAATATCTAAACATAATTACAATACAACACATACGTCTAGCGATGTTGGGTAAACATTAGATCGTAACTATAGTTGTATCGCATTAGATTGGAAACATGTATCATGTTTCCCTAAACAGCTCCGTCTTACCTCCTCAGAGAGTGACTCCAGTGTGACGAAGTAGAGCTGAGTCAGGGTTGCCAGGTCTGTGTGACAAAACAACAGCTACCAGGATGTCACGGTCACATGATTAGTCATTTCATTTGAGACCAAAAGCGAAGAAAAAAACCTTAGGGTCCACGCGCTTTTGCCTGGGTCATAAAACAAGAGGTGGGGGTAACTTTCTTGTTCCTCTTATATACTCTTTGATGATAGGAGCATACGAAGCAAAAGGCAGGTGTCTATCTTGCTTCACACATTTTTTCTTTTTTCGACTCGGAATGAAAGCCGAGCTTTTAACTAACGTTAGCCCAAGTAGCAACAACTGGTGCTAATGTTACTCCAACAACCTTAACCTGTGTTCACTTATATTCTGCATCTGACCGAGTGTTCAACAGAAACTTTGTTGTCGCCAAGTCGTTTGTCTTCAGGAACCCAAACAACAATTCCCACAATGCACCTGACGTAACGTACGCACTTTCTAGAGCCTTGACTACTCTTCTGGTGCGACGGGTAACTGACTTTTTTTAGACTATAGCCAGCGTCAGTTGAGCCCGCCATTGACGCCATTCGCAACACAGGCTCTTTAATGCCGCTGGTGTTGACGTTAGTCAGACTCGCGCGTGCCGTTGCCGTGTGCTAAAGGGATTAGTCCAAAGGAAAGCCACGTGAACTGAGACTCGCTAACGCTAAACAGCCACAACAACAACCCGAAGGGGCAGGGCAGCACAGGTGTGTGTGTTCACGCTATCACGTCATAAGTCTGCTGCACTTATTCAAAGTTGTTATACAGCCAATGCATGCAGCTGCCGCTGGGCCCGTTGTGTTAACGGTCAGTGTGGCGTTCGAAGGTAACCGTTTCATGCAATGGTGGCCATGTAAGCTAGCCATCTAGACAACCAGCCAGCCCTCGTGTAAACAGATGTGTAACTAACTTGTTGTGCTTCATGTGACGTTAGGTTTCAGCTCACCTGATTGAGGTCCATACTTCCAGATCGGTTACATGTCTGATCGCCATGCATCACCCCGCTCCCACCAGCAGTGAACTGGGGTTAGTGCCGGCCATGTATTCGTTTTCAGGCCCCACAAGCCATCCTGAATTTGACCTCGGATCTCCAAGCACGTCTGGTCACCTACAGAGAGCAACTCAGTCTAACAAGTATGTAGCAGATGACATGGGGATTGTAAACCCCCCTCGTGCAACAGTCAGAAATACAATAGCAACACTTTAAATATAATTTCAGTCTCAACTTGGCATATTGTATCTCGTGTTTTGACATATCCGTCCCTCTCTTCCGCAGCAGCTGGGAGACGAGATCTCTTCGGAAGCACAGGAGGAGAGTTGAAGATGAGTAAGTGAGAGATGCACAGGAAGTCCAGTCGTACTTAACATCTGACCATGTTTCATCTCATATGATGGTTGTGATCTTGATGTTTTCTCAGGGGATGCCACGCTAAAAGGAGGAGGTTAATGTTCCAGGCAGAAGTGGACATCGCAGAGACCTCCAACGCGAGCACCCGTCATGACTGGCCTCCAGCTCACGGCCGGCCTGCTGTGCCTGCACCTCCGCAGCCCCGTCCGGCATCTCAGAACTCCATTTTGCTCCAGCCGTCCACTGCTGTCCCTTGCCCTGAGGTCGAGAGCTCCTGCATGGAGATAGAGGCCGCTCAGAGGAAGCTGCAGGAGATTGAAGACAGGTCAGCAACATGCAGTGTGTAAAAACAAAAAGGCCATCTATGTATGTGATTGCTTGTTAGAATTTTACCTCAAATGCCCAAAAATCCCACCGACAATTAGCTATGCATATCCTTTAAGGGTGTGTCAGTGTAACTTTGATTCCATGTATATATGTGTGATTATGACATATTTGTGTGTGACGAATATTATTTTGAGTGGGTCACGGTTCGAATGTCTAAATGAATGATAGTTTGAAATTGATCAAAAACAGTTAAAAAAAATCTTAAGTGTTTGATAAATAAAAATGTTACTTTAGGATTTTGTTTTAAAGAAATACTTGATGAATGATTGTTAACACCTAAGCAATTAACATCACTCACCAATATCAAGTTAATGATATGATATTGTTCTGGTAATTAATATATCGCATCACGTACCCCTATAGAAATATATACTGAGGAGACAAATGTTTTCAATTGCATTCACCTTTTACATGTTGCAGCTCTCCTTATTTATGCCAGCCACAGTGGGTTAGTTCTGCCATGCGGTGGTGTTGGTGGCTTTTGGGCTTGTATTGTATCCATCAGCACATCCTGTACCTTTTTCATTTCTTTATCACAGAATAACACTGGAGGATGACGATGAGGATGAAGATCTGGATTTAGAGCCCGCCCCGAGGCGGCCGGTGTTGGTGATCTCTGACAGTTTGAAAGAGGGTCTCCAGCGCGGCATCAGCAACATCCTGCCGCACACAGTGGCCCAGTCTGTGTATGTTCCTCTAATTTAGTTCTAGGAACGCTCAATGTGTCATGAAGTAACTTGAATTCGATGACTCGTGTTCCGCCGTTTCTCGATGAGCCCGCGACATATTTTCTCCTGCGTGGTTATTTTCATCTCACCTTCTTCTTCCTCACCCCTTTAGGAGCCATTCCTGTATGGAGTTGGTGTTGTGGCGTCCCCCGGACGATCCCTTATGTCGCAAGCGAAAGGGCTCGTCACAGAAACAACGCAAACAACAGACGGTATCCCGGCAACCCCCGACTCCATGCCCATCGCCCGCCCCGCCCAGTCCCCTCACCCGCTCCAGTTCACCTGCAGACTCACAATATTCTGTCTACAACTTTCCGGTGGCCCACAGCTCTGGTGAGGAGGACATGGAAATGTAATGGTGATGACTTGAACCGCCATGCCAAAGTCACAGACTTGAAATGTAGTTGCACAAAAGACTCAGTTTGGCAGGTGAAGTTGGCTTTCCATGAATAGTGTGCTGTTTTGGACCGTTTGTGAAACACATTTTCTGCTTCTGTCACTCAGTTAATTTTTTTTATTTTCACCATTATCTCATTCAACTATATGTAACGTGTGACAAAAATGTTGACCTAATTAATCCGCTTTATTCATGTAAAACTCTTAAGACGACTGTCGAGATCTCAAGACCTTGACGAGTTCTACAGACTGTCTTAGAAAACCAATTTTATACCATTTTACAGAATGTACCATGCCCTTAGAAATGAGATCTTATTTTTCCAAAGCCCGGCCAACGACACTGATGTGCTGTAAATATGAAGTTCTTTGTTCAACATCAGTGTGCAGCATCTGAGTTTTGTACGATGTTTCTGTTGAGCTTGTGGGCGTCGTCAACGGGACACGACTGTTGCTCCTGTGTGCCGCGCTCACGGCAGGACGTCCTGCTTGCTGTTGTGCTTGTTGTGGTCGAAGGTTTACCTTCCGTGGCAAGTAGGCCATCTTTGAGCTTTTATGATATGTGTTAAGAAGTCATGGAAATGCACCTTTTGATTTGATTGTATTTTCATATTACAATTGCAACCTGCCAGTGTTACGGTTTTTTATTTGTGTTTACGTTGTTCATGACACTTCGCTGGATTTTAGTGAGCTCAATTTTCTTATGGAGTGAACCGATGCGTTCATCATTCGATACAGATCAGGAAGAGTGGGAGTCCCAGTGGGATGACACAAGGGAACATACACGCATATATATTGAAAACAATTCACCCAGTAAGAATGGAATCGATGAACTACAAGGTTAGAGAATGCAGCAGGCTCCAATGTGTCAAACTAAATTAAATAGATTAACTCGGTCCAATATCCCCTTTAGGGTCAAGTCGAATCATATCTTTGTCTTTATTGAGGATTGTTTTCATCAGTTCAGTTAGAGCGAGCGCTGAAAGACTGACGATGATGTTGACTTAAACAGGAAAGTAGTTTAATACACGGCACTAGAACTTCATCTTCCTTTTCAACAGCTTTCTGAAACGTCTTGTGACCCAAAGCACGGCGAACAAATTGAAAATTACTGCCATTATAGGTAAACCATCTTGATTTATAGAGTAGATTATAGATTATTTCACAATAAGATTACACTTTCACAAAGTTAATTAATTGAAATCAAACTCCATCATTTTTGCGTTGGCTTACCAGAAATCTATACAAACATATTTATTTTAAAATTCATCATCTAGTAACATTTCAGATTGAACTAAAGATTCCTGCACAGACCAGTTTAACGAGGCTGACGGACGTCACATGACCGTCAGTGACATGTCGGTTCATCATTCAGAGTTCATTGTCATTCGGCCATAAAAACGTGACGGCTTCAACACAGAAACTAGAGACCAGAGCTTCAGTTATGGCATTGGTCCCTCTGACCTGCGTGTTAATCTGCAATCTTAAGCACATGTAACAGTAAATCATTCATTTATGTAGCAACAAAAAATTGCTTGAAATGCATTACAATTTATTACTGGTGTGTGCAACACACACACACACACACACAGTAAGGTTTCTTAACTTATGATGTGAATCCCAGCCACGTCTTGACCTTGACCCATCTATAAAGGAGACACCAGTATTTTTTTTATGTATTATAATATGCAAGGACAGAAATAATATTTACATTTTAATAATGATGCCACGTGAACTGTGCTTCTTCCTCCTTGTCAAGAAGTATTTGTAGATTTATTTTGACCATGGAGTTCCATTCATACAAAATGAAATACTTCAGCGTGCATCAACTCCTCATGTCTGCAGTTTGTCCCACTGGAAATGCCGCCAGTGCTTATTCAAACAATGCACTCCCTGTGGTCAGATAGGATCCTGACCGATCTGAAGCGATTGCTTTTAAAGGCGACGGGCTCCAGTTGTTTTCCTGGTTTTCCACACGCAGCTGCTTGACTCTGCTCTGCAGGTAACGGAGAAGCTTCAATGAAGACACGTCTGGCGGGCAGCGGGGGGCAGCAGAGTCCACGACGTGGAGGGAAGGAGAGCGAACGCATCTCGGAGCTTCCTGAAATGGAAAAGACACATTTCTCTGTTCAATAATCCTGAATCTTGTCTGAGCGGGTCACAGTGAGCGCGTGGTGCTCACGGCCACAGCGGAACAGTGAAGCGTTCACCTCCGCACCGAGCCTCATCTCTCCTTCATCCTCGAGGGGCTTTGATGGGTTTCTGGAAAACAAACAAATCTGCATTTGAAAAGTTGTTAGTTGTTTAGAAGTAACATCACATGTAGACGGTCACGGTTTCACGAACAGTTAGTTTGACATCTATGGTGTGAGATCATGCTCTTGTCAGACCGCTGGTTAGTATGTCATTAGAAACCAGTTACCTGCCCCTTAACATCTGTGTCCTGCACCTGTGGGATGTAAAGTTAGAGTAAAACTGAAATACAGAACAGCAGAATATCTTTTGCTTTTTAATTTGCATTGCATTTCTATTTTGTTTCTGCATTATGAAGTGATTTTGGATTCGGGGCCATTTTTGAGCGAGGCGCAAACCTTCACATAACATTTCATTGAGCTGACGCTTTCATCCAAACGACCTACAATCATGTAACATTCATACACCGAGAGGACACAGCTGCAGGGAGCGATCCAGCTTTAAGGACACATCGACTCGGGCGGGGATTGAGCCGTACATCCCCAAACCTGATTCACGGTTCCAAGTGGTCTAGAAATCACTTCCTTCCACTCAAACACTTTTATTTTGACTTGATTCTGTTTCTTTGAGCGGTACCTCTCTAATTCAGCAGTCAACTCTTCCTCAAACTGAGCCATGCTGCTCTGAACCTGCCTGAGATCCAGGTCTTTGGCCTTCAGCTGCGTCCGAAGAGATGCTGCCGCCCCTCCCGCCAGCGCTCCACCGTCACACGCGGGAGGCCGCTTCAGACGGCTCAACTCCTCCACGTGCTCCTGCAGAAGACGTTGCTTCATCTTGCGCTGGGTTTTCTGTCGTCTGTGTGGATCGACAGTCTGCTAGTTCATACCAGAATGAGCCGCTCCTTGAGAGAATCCAAGGCGTGGTCTCTGTCCATCCTCAGCTGCCGCCTCTGGATGCTCAGCTCTCGCTCCTGTAGAAATGGACTCGTCTTAACGGGTACGTGTGAGGTGCTGTATTTGCAAACACCAGGCACAGGAAACTACACCTTGTCTTTTCTCAACTGCTCCGTGGTTTCCTTCTGTGAGTCGAGCTCCTGCTGCAGACGGTTGACCGAGTGCTTCAGCTGCTCTCGCAGCGTCCTCAGGTGTGTCAGAGCCTCAGCTGCTGTGGGACTGCACGATTCAATTCAATTCAGTTTATTTGTATAGCCCAATTTCACAAATTACAAATTTGTCTCGGAGTGCTTTACAATCTGTACACATAGACATCCCTGCCCCAAAACCTCACATAGGACCAGGAAAAACTCCCAAATAACCCTTCAGGGGGAAATAAAAGGGAAGGCGCCAGTTACAAGCACATCATGTTGTCGACGCACATACCCACCTCCTTCGAGCCCAGATAGGTACACGACCCTTCACAAGTTTGGGGTCAGACAATTTCTTCAGACTTTTATTTATCAAATGAGTTGCAAAATGAATAGAAAATATAGTCAAGACATTGACAAGATTAGAAATAAAAAAAATTGAAATATTAATTTTGTTCTTCAAACTTCAAGCTCAAAGGAAGGCCAGTTGTATCGCTTCTCTCACCTGCATAACTGTTTTCAGCTGTGCTAACATAAAAAGTGTTTTCAAGGGTTTTATAACCCTGCATTAGTCTTCTAAGGCGATTATAAAACACAATGTACCATGATAGCACTGGAGTGATAGAAATGGGCCTCTATACATCTTTACCTTCGCATTCTGCGGAAGGTTATGTTTTGATCGCTGTGTATTTATTTATTTGTGTGTGTGTGTGTGTGTGTGTGTTATTCGCATAACTCAAAAAGTATTAAACCGAATCGCATGAAATTCGGTGGGATGATTGGTTATTATCCGGGGACCATTTTTATCCAATTGGCATGCAACTAATGCCAACATGTTCATAATTCAATGCCCAATCTTGTGATATACGACATGTCATAATGACGGCATTACCTTTGTTAGCGCTTTGGGGTCAAAGGCCAGGGGGGTCAACGACCTTCCGAAATGTGCTGTTTTTTTAATCATAACGCGGTCAATTCTTATACAATTGGCATGTAAGTAGATTCAAAATGTTTAGAATTCAATTCCCTATCCTGCGATGTGTAATATTTGTGTACTGCGGCGAAGGTTTGCGCTCTACCGAGTGCCCGTTCTAGTTGTAAATATTTCATTAAAAACCAGCGAGTCCACCTAGAATAGTAATTTAACACTAACAATGTAAAGAGTGTATTTCTGATTAATTTAATAGCTTCATTAAAAAAACAACTGCTTTTCTTTGAAAAATAAGGACATTTCTAAGTGACCCCGAACTTTTGACTGGTCGTGTATGTCGCCCCGAGCGGGGTTCACACCTGTGAGCCGGGCGCGCATCACTGGGCGTGGCTCCGGTCTGCTGCTCGAGGAGCTGTAGATGGTGGCACTCTGCTCCCAGCTCCTGGGCCCAGTGCCCGAGCTGCTGCTCCAGCTCAGCTGTGGTCTGCTTATGGCTGCGCTGGCTTTCTTCCAGCGCCATGTGGAGCTCGTCAGCCTCCTTCTCTGCCACCTGAGCAGCCTGCTCGAGGCGCAGCACTGCCCTCTGACGCTCCTGTGGCCACAGACCACACACACACCATGTCACAGATCCTACGCCACCACGTCTCTCTGTTTGCCTGCAGGTGATTGCTTTCTCCGGTTTCCTCTTGCACCTGTGCCATCTGTCTCTGCGACGTCTGCAACTCCGCCCGGTGCTCCTCTTTAAGTGATTTGCAAAGAACAGCCAGCAAAGACTCCTGCGCTCTCTGCTGCGCACAGCGTTCACTCTCCATGTCTTGCACCCTCTTGAAAACAAAATCATAAAAAGAGAATGAAATCCGAATAGAAGCAGGCTGCGTTTCTGATTTACTAAAGATGGTCTCGTTGTGATTCATCTCACAGTTTTGAGCTCCACCACTTTACTCTTCTCTCGCTGCGTCTCACTCCTGATGCCTTCCAGACTCTTTCTATTCCGCTCTTCTAGTATCCCACAATGCACCTGCAATGCTTTCACCTTTTCGGCCTCCCACTTCTTCCTCTCCTCCTCTATCGCGTTGTGCACCTAAAGGGACGCAGACTGTGCATGAAATGCAATCGTGTGGACAGATATTGAGCATTTTAGGAAGCGGATTATTAGAGTACCGTTTCCAGAGCTTTTATTTGCAGCTGCTCGTCACGCTGCTGCTGCTGCTCCAGAGAAGCCCTCAGCTCCTTTGCCTCTTCTTCTCTTAGCTTTAGGTATCGCATGAAACACTTTTCTTACTGACTGCATGTGTATTGTGAAAATACCAAAGGTTTTAGTACCACCAGTGACACCAACACTTTGGATACAACTCAACAGTTTACATGAAGATTGTGTGAGAGAGGATTTGTTTTTCAGGGAAACTCACTGACCTGAATGGAACTCTGTAAGGACTCAATGTGTCGTGTGAAAAACAGAGCGTGTTCTTTCAACGTGTTTTCCTTCTCCTCTTTAGTCTCCTTACTCACCTGAGTGCACAGCAGCCAGCTGCATCATCAAACTATGGTTGTGTCATTTGAAGAATCGATCTTTTAGTTTGCAGACATGTTTGTCACCTTTTGGACGTGCTGCTCGTGAGCCAAAGCCAAATGTTTCTGTTGCTGCTTCAATGCTGCCTCCTGAATAAAATAAAAAAGGAAGCCCCGCTCAATGCCTCAAAACAAAAAACATGTCGCGTAAGCTGATAGAAACAGCACGTACCGTCATCCCGTGGGCTTTCTCGTGGGCCTCTTTCAGTGCGCTGCAGTGCTGTGTTGTAATGTGCCGTAGCTCCGCCCTCAGGTCGTCCCTCTCTGCTTGTAAGGCCCCACGATGCTGATGCAGATCGAGCATCTGGAGCTCCTTTTGGGCCAGCATCTTGTCCTGAGTTCCCACTCTGATCTTGCATTCTTCCAGTTCCCCCTGCAGGTTGCCAACCTGAAACTCTACTGCCTGAGAGAAAAACTTATGGAAACAACAGCAAGCATAGTACACAATAATCAATGAACTAAAATGTTGATAGTGTGCTGTTTAAGTAGCAGATAGTTTTTTTTTTTTTAAAGTAGAGTATAATAATGAGGCGCCACCTGGATCTGTTCCTTTTTCTGCTTTTGTTTTTCTTCCAGGGAAGCACACCTGCTCCTCAGCGAGCGCTCTTCCTCTGTGACTCTCTGGAGCTCCTCGTGAGTCTCCTCCAGCCTCTGCTCACACATCAACACATACAAGGAGGCGTATCTGTTTCTCTCACCAAAACAAATCCCTTCTTCCTATAGTTTCACTCAACCAATAAGAAAACAGCTCAACTAAAACGTTCCTCCTGCTGTGAGGTGACCGTGCAGACCCAAAAGTTGACCGACATTTTTTATTGTTATTTCCTCAACTCCAAATAAAACTCTGAAATCCAAACACAAATAATGTTGTAGTTATAATTTTGGATGTTGTATTTTTTTATACTCTAAATATGTGTCTGTTTACGGTGTGAACACAATTACATGAAATATACTGTATTTTGATCTTGGTTTGTCATTCTTGTCATTCTAGTTATAAATAGGCCTTCACACAATACCTCTTGTATGGACTCGAGTTTCTCTCGTGCACGGCGCTGCTCAGCGAACAGCTCTGCTTTGGCATCGTCCAGCTGTCGTTCCAGCTCCTTCCTCTCCAGCGCTGACATGCCGGCACCGTGCTGGAGGATCAAACATGTGTGCTCCTAAAAGTGCTGACTCATTAAACATGTGACTGTCACTTAGAGCCGGTCTGTGCCCGTGTCTCTTACCTCGAGGATACAGGAGTCTCTCTGCCTTTGCAGCTCGTTCAGCTGGCAGCTAGAACACATTCATGATGTCATCACCATCTTTACACGGCACGTAGTCGTGTAGACGCGGTGAGACGTCACCGCAGTTAGTTGGAGTTTGTTTTTATACCTAATAGATTCCTGCTCTGCTCTGCTGTCTCTCAGAGTTCTCTTCTCCTTCTCCATCTTTGATGTCTCTCCAGTCAGTTGCTTTAATTCCTGCAAGGCATGCTGGGACATATACCAAAAACAACTGTGAGGACGAGTGAGACTTCTGTGTGCAGTGTTCTGATGCACCACTTTGAATAAATAAGACGCCCCGCTTTACCTTTCTTCTCTGTTGAAGTTGAGAGAGGGAGAGCTCAACATCTTTTATCTGCGTCTTCTTCCTCTGTAGCGTCATCTCCTCTTTCTCACATTTCTGAACCAGACACACAAATAAAGTGACGTCTCACACACAGGATCATTTATACAATCGGCGTAAAACATTTCTCAAATTGTCCTAAAGACGACTGAAGATTCATTCGCACTTGTCTGATTGTCGAGAGCCGCCGTTTCATCTTGGCCCAGTCAGACGGCATCTTCTCCGACGCTCTCTCGGAGCGGCTCCACTGAGTCAGTTCCTCTTCTGTGTCCTTCTCATCACCCAAAGAACACACAAGTCTGTGACGCACAAACAAGCACAGTGTGCTCGTCAGAACAAGGCGCAACGTGACCATTTGTAAACGTGGAAGAGAAGAGCAACGCGATCAGCATGTTTTTAAATGTTCTTGCACGTGAATTACCTCGAGGTGTCTCTCTTGTTGCGCAACGCTTTCGACGGACTCCTGGTGTGTACATTGTCCTGAGAGGACATCTGGCCTGTGTAAACAAAGAGAGGAATAGTTTCGTGACATTTAGAGATTACACATTTTCTTGGCATCTCTTCAAATCTTGGGCTTGTACCAGGGTATTTGTACGCAACACAATAATATGCGAATAATAAACAGGCCACATGCCATTATGATAAAGTGGGATTCATCATTTAGCACATGGGTAGGAGCAGATTTGGATGGTTACGATTTTTTTTAGTGCATCTGGAGTCGGGATCTGATATTTTTTGGCAGCCAAGAAAATTGAGTGGGTGAATAGCCGAGAGGATTAGCCAGACTTTGATTGAGGGCGCAGCGTAATCTGTGTGTGCGACCTGCTAAGCACCTCAAATTTGAATAGTGAAACTTATTCAACAAGGTTATGTTCCCATTTTTATGAACGCATTTTACCACCAGGGTTACGATTTGAGAGATTGGCACTCGAGTCAAGCTCTTTAGATCGAATCATCACACCTCTAGGGGCAAGGTGGTGTGCTGCGGAGGCTGCAACGTAAACCATCACCCACAATGCAAAAGTGCTGATACAAACAATACTCATTGTATGATTCTTGGGGATAAAGACAGAAATGTGTTCAAAGGGCTCATCCCCTGAGGGTAATAAATGGCCTCAATACATTTCAACACGTTATGCCCATTAGATTTGAGTTAGATGTAACCCCCCGGGCCCGAGAAATACAGTTTGTGAAGAGAGTACTCACTGCTGCCATCGTCACCACGCCGCTGTGGTGAGTTGGACCTCTCTCCAGCTCCGCTGTTCTCCCTCCATGATGTATTCACTCCATCGCTGTCATCAAGACGTTTCTCCAGTTCCTTTCTTTGGCGATAGTGATCAGTCTCTTTGTCTTCACTGCTTTTCCCGGCCGTTGCTGTTCCTGCTGTTCTTAACGTTCTGACTTTAAGAGCACTGGGTTCTCTTTGTTCACTCTGGCAATTGCCCCAGTCGGATCTCACTGTCCTCCCGGTCGATTCCTCTTGGTCCAGTTGCTGCACATTGCTCGATGGCGAAGTCAATTCGATCATCTCGTCTCTGAAGCGTCTGACAAAGTCCTCGGTGCAGATGCTGTCTGAAGGAGGCTGGCTTCCTCCAGCCATGCTTCCCTCGTTGCATGCGTCTCCCAGCAGCCTCTTGAGCCTCCACATGACCTGTTCCCTCTGAGTCACGCGTTCCTCTGTGTCTGTTGTTCTTCCAGCTAATTTATGTTTAGCTTCTTTATGAGTTTCAGGACCATTTCGGAAACCTGAGCTCCTTTCTGAAGAGAAGAGGTGAGATGGAGAGAGGTAACACTTCCATACAAACCAGAGCTTATCGAAGTGAAGCCTGCCGGACAATAGCATCCCTCAGGAATATTAATGTGGTATTGACTGATTAATGGGAAGGTGAGTTGGAAATTTATTTGGGTTTTGTGTAAACTTTTCCATCATGTGCCAAATACCTAAATGTCACTTACTCATCAATACCTTGTCATAAAGATGCCCTAAAGTTGTACCTTTTTAATTAATTAAAAAGTCATAGTGGTATGAAATAAAGAAATTGCTATACAATGGAATATGTCTTGCAAAATATCATATTAAAGCATGTTCCACAAAAATGAATAGTTAAGTATAGTGTAATATACTATAGTACAATATGCCCTAAAAATGTCATAGTATAGTTATGACGACAATGGGATGTGTGATTTTCCTATCGGTAGCCTAAAAAAAAGCCAACCTTTTTGGAATAATTTGGCTTGAGAAAAATTAGAAATAACCGCTTTCCGTGTAATAATACAGATATTGAAATATTACCTGATGTTTGGTCCATTTCTGAAGTGTGTATCAAATCAAGACAAGACATGGGAGTGTCATTGGTTTGAGCTGTACTCCCAAACCCTGTGTCTTTGCTCAGGGATTGACTCCAAATGAGAAGAGCTAGGAACAAAATCAAAACGCAGATTATCACCCGAAAAGGAAAAGAAAATTATAAAATGATGTGTTATGACATAAATTACCTGCATCTTTGCGACCGTGCTCTCTGGAAATCGTCTGACATTTTTGGGGCTGGACCTAAATACATTAATCACACTTACTACTTGAGACATTTCTATTACAGATTACAGATGCAGACAAGCAGACGGACTGAATGAAGACCACAGACCTGCAGCTGACCGAGCTGAGCATCAATAGCATCGAGGAGAAGGTCACAGGCGTCCCGTTTGGGGGGAGAGTCCAGTCCAGGCCCATTGCTGCTCTTGTTGATATCTGTGAGGGCAGACAGAAGGTTAAACATGAGTAGATGCAAATTCCCAAAAGGCTGAAAGATGAACGAAGTACAAATAAAACCTGTGTAAAGAAGCTTGTCTGTGTCCTCTGCGTCTCGCTCGACTCCGTCACGGCGTCTGCCAGCCATGTCCTCTAGCTGAAGGCAAATATCCAGACACCCAGGAGAGCAGACACAACATCCCCAGTTATATCTACCAGTGGTTAAGGCTGGCTGGGCAGGCAGAAGGTGTGTGTGTGTGTGTGTGTGTGGGGGGGGGGGGTTATGTTGCTCAGTTGCCAGGGAAACCAAGACAATTTAGCTTGTAAGCCAAACTGACTTCTTCCCACAAAGGAGGCGATACATTCCTGTCTCTCACACACCAAAACACACATGAAGTGCAGGAGCCTTTATACCAGGCAGGATTTTAAATGTTTAGCTCGCCATGACTAAAATGCCTAAACGCTAATAGGCTACTAGTGTTATAATAACTATTTTCTTTGCACCGAGGTACTCAGAATAATCCCACTGTGGAGCCTTTCCCATCATCTCGTGGATTTCAGATGATAAAACTGCACACATTGCAAAATCACACCACTAACATGTGGTGTAACACGCGTAAATCTGACTCTCAGAAACTGGTCCTACAGGACTCTTTAAATTCCTCAATTAACCATCAACGTACTGCTTCACGGACACATAACTTACTTCTGTTAAGGGGACAACTGAGGAGATGCTGACCGTCACATGACTCCTCTGAGCTGAAGCACACGTCTGAGTCTTGATTGACAGGAGCTTCAGTTGGTTGCCCTGGAAATGGTCAACAAGCTGGCGGGTGAACGTGTCTGTTGATAATGACCTCAACAGTAAATACTCAAACTTTATGTGTGTGCTGATTGCTGTGCATGTCTTCGGTCTCTAACCGTAACTCGCAGATCACATCAAGAGTTGAGAAGAAAACTCAGTGTTATTGTGAGCCGCCATGAGTGTACGGAAACAGAAGCAGTGTTCGGGGTCAAAGGTTATGTGTCGGGGCTTTTATCATGGAAGGGAAAACGAAAGGATAAGAGAGGAAGTGTTCGGAGTGTGTGTCCAGAATGAAGGTGGTTGTCGTCGTGTGCAGACGACGGTGCATCGTGTTCTCACATTGTAAAGTATCGGCACATCGCAACCCTCGACTCCATTGGTGGGATTGTGTAGAAGGCAGTGCGCCGAAGAGCTAGTGAGCCAACGTTAGCCACTGTTAACACGTGCCCAGTTTCATGGTCGTGTTCAGATAGTAGGCTAGAGCTGGAGATTCCGAGCTGCGTCCGCGTGGAGACATCTCATATGTCGTCACCGCATTTTGTTTTTGTTGACAGAAAATAAGAAAGAAAGGACAGAATGTGGGAGTAGATGAGGACCTGCTGGATTACAATGTGCGGCGCGGAGAGCGGACATTAGCCAGCAATGTCAGGATCGACCGGCCGCCGCCTTTGCAGGGGAGGAAAAACTAAGTTTCCCCTGCCGGGTCAGACATATGAGGTCGTTAGCTGTGAAGGCTCTGGCTGGCGGCCTTGGAAGTGACTCTGATAATGAACTGACCCGGAACTGACCAATGATGCTTTTCTCCTGGGGGATAGCCTTCGAAAGAACGAGGTCGCGGATACAAACGGACTAAATGAGTTTCCTCCGTAGGGTGGCGGGCTCGGCCTTAGAGAGAGGGTAAAGGGTTTCCTCCGTAGGGTGGCGGGCTCGGCCTTAGAGAGAGGGTAAAGGGTTTCCTCCGTAGGGTGGCGGGCTCGGCCTTAGAGAGAGGATAAAGAGTTTCCTCCGTAGGGTGGCGGGCTCGGCCTTAGAGAGAGGGTAAAGGGTTTCCTCCGTAGGGTGGCGGGCGGGCCTTAGAGAGAGGGTAAAGGGTTTCCTCCGTAGGGTGGCGGGCTCGGCCTTAGAGAGAGGGTAAAGGCTTTCCTCCG
This sequence comes from Pseudoliparis swirei, assembly GCF_029220125.1. Classification (NCBI taxonomy): domain Eukaryota; kingdom Metazoa; phylum Chordata; class Actinopteri; order Perciformes; family Liparidae; genus Pseudoliparis; species Pseudoliparis swirei. The sequence goes on along the minus strand of NC_079394.1, from coordinate 18,440,153 downwards.
TAGGGTGGCGGGCTCGGCCTTAGAGAGAGGGTAAAGGCTTTCCTCCGTAGGGTGGCGGGCTCGGCCTGAGAGAGAGGGTAAAGGGTTTCCTCCGTAGGGTGGCGGGCTCGGCCTGAGAGAGAGGGTAAAGGGTTTCCTCCGTAGGGTGGCGGGCTCGGCCTGAGAGAGAGGGTAAAGAGTTTCCTCTGTAGGGTGGTGGGCTCGGCCTTAGAGAGAGGGTAAAGGGTTTCCTCCGTAGGGTGGCGGGCTCGGCCTTAGAGAGAGGTTAAAGGGTTTCCTCTGTAGGGTGGCGGGCTCGGCCTTAGAGAGAGGTTAAAGGGTTTCCTCTGTAGGGTGGCGGGCTCGGCCTTAGAGAGGGTAAAGGGTTTCCTCCGTAGGGTGGCGGGCTCGGCCTTAGAGAGAGGTTAAAGGGTTTCCTCTGTAGGGTGGCGGGCTCGGCCTTAGAGAGAGGGTAAAGGGTTTCCTCCGTAGGGTGGCGGGCTCGGCCTTAGAGAGAGGTTAAAGGGTTTCCTCTGTAGGGTGGCGGGCTCGGCCTTAGAGAGGTTAAAGGGTTTCCTCTGTAGGGTGGCGGGCTCGGCCTTAGAGAGAGGGTAAAGGGTTTCCTCCGTAGGGTGGCGGGCTCGGCCTTAGAGAGAGGGTAAAGGGTTTCCTCCGTAGGGTGACGGGCTCGGCCTTAGAGAGAGGGTAAAGGGTTTCCTCCGTAGGGTGGCGGGCTCGGCCTTAGAGAGAGGGTAAAGGGTTTCCTCCGTAGGGTGGCGGGCTCGGCCTTAGAGAGAGGGTAAAGGGTTTCCTCCGTAGGGTGGCGGGCTCGGCCTTAGAGAGAGGGTAAAGGGTTTCCTCCGTAGGGTGGCGGGCTCGGCCTTAGAGAGAGGGTAAAGGGTTTCCTCCGTAGGGTGGCGGGCTCGGCCTTAGAGAGAGGGTAAAGGGTTTCCTCCGTAGGGTGGCCGGGCTGAATGTGTTTACCACAGGGAAACAACTGTCTGCTGCATTGAGTCACAGGACGGTGAGAACGCACAGCGGCAAGATAAGCGCCAAAGTTAGCCCTGCAGAGTTTGCAGTGCTGTAGTTCAAGAGACTTAACACTAATTACAGTGTAAAATGTGTCTAAATATTTACATATATTAATGAAAATAGCTGTACAATTACATCACAGCGTATGACTGTGGGTCAGTGGGTAGCAGGTCTGTCTTTCAATCAGGGTTGTTGGAGGTTCGATCCCCGCCCTAGTCCATGTGTCCTTGAGCAAGACACTGAATGTCTCCCTGTAGCTGCGTCTACGGTGTGTGAGCGTAACAGGATTGTAAGTCGCTTTGGATGAAAGCGTCAGCTAAATGACGTGTAATGATTCAAAGCCTTCAACAAATGGCAGGACTATGGTTTTGGTGGGGAAATGATTAATTCTGTGTTTATCTTGTGTAGGCATATAAAGTAATAGGCTACAGATTAAATAAATATACTTTAAAATGGATTTACAGCTGGTTAAATACGAGAATCAATTGAGTAATGTAAACTCAGTCTATACGGCCCACTTTAATTGTAAAGTAATATTGTTTAATCATTGCCTATTTAGGTTATACATTTTGATATGCAAGAAGAGCTTTGTAACTTATGATAGTTTTAGTTTAATACATTTTATACATTGCCTGTTTTTTTTTACCAGCACACAAGATGCAGCGTCAACATTTTGTTTGTTCTTTTGTTTCTTTAGTAAATAAATAATAAGAATAATGGAATATGGAAATGGACATTACTTTCTTTTGGCTGCGTCAACTCCAAAACACGCGGTGCGTCAGTGGCAATTTGATTTATAGTTAGTTGATTTATTGGACAAATGGCCACTACAATAATATTTAAAGCCATCCCATCTTTCTGCTGTTCAGTAGGGAGAGAAAAAAGCAGATGAATATCCAGTGTCAACAATAACAACTTTATTATCTTCATTTTTCATTATCGGGTTCTTTTAAAGACAATGTTATACAAGTACAAATTAAGGGAGAAAATACACAATAAAAAATAAAATTAAAAAAACCTCAGTTGAATCGGCAGTTTCACCTGAAAAGACTTACATGTATTTGGGAAGTAAGAGTAGTAGTCAAGGCAGGTCCATCACCTTTGACCTCTAGTACCAGGCCACTGTTGTGATGTGTCTCTTAACCTTCATCATCATACCGATCGTTAACATCACCACCTCACAACAAAGCCATGGGTCACAGTCCGAGGAGAAACCGGGTTAAACTTGGAGAAGGCAAGAACATCTCCCCATAACGTAAAAGTGTGCTTCTTCTTCATAACGAGCAGCATCGAATGAGGAGGAAGTGTGCGCCTCGCGTTCACACACATCGAGCTCATTGTGCATAGAAACAGTATTTTAAAAACTAGACACCAACATAAAAATAATGGCACCCATGAGAAGGTAGAAGAAAATGAAAGAGTACAAATTACGCTTCAAAAGAATCACACCTTAGTGAGTTAAGTGAGATGAAACGAGAGCCAATGAGAGGGGGTTTCCAGTCGAACCCTCCCAGGAAGGGAAGGCAGGTGAGGAGGTTATTTTGAGTCCACAGTTTACTCTCCACATACACTTTGGTTGTTTCTATTCCCTTCGGCATGAAGCACACAGCTGTTTGGTTTCAGCAACAACAGCCATGAGCGAACACGACACGTCACTGTGTTATTGCTGCAGCTGCCCGGTGTCAAGCACTGAGGTCATGTGATCTGGAAATGTACCGATTGGAACTTATGGTGAGCTCGCTGTCATCCTTCAAAATATAACACGTTTTCTCAAATATAAAATCATCTCAAACGCAATATATTTAAGTTAATCTCTAGTAACTTCAAATTGATCGCTAAGAAAAGAAATCACACACCGACTTTCTTATTGTACAATTTCTTCTCCGCCATGATACAGATTTGACCACAACTTTCAAGATGGCAAGAATGAAACCTCTTGCTGCAACAGTGTCCATCCAAACATGTCGCAGTGTACACCGCCTCCATCAACAGCTCGTATCGTTGTACACGGGACTAGATTTTGCATTCTGATTAAGAAATGGATAAGAGAAGCAGAGCAGTAATTATCAAACAGCTTTACATTTGGGAAATGAGCATATTCTATTTTTCAGCCGAAATGAATCACTTTGACAAAAACAAGTAAATACCTTTCTTTCCAAATACGTTGACTCTTTAAGCCCGTCATTCTGGACTTTAGTGAGTGTTCAAACCATCATCATTCATTCACAGATAAAGAATCTTAGCAGATCTTATTAACTGATGATATTCACTTTATTTTCCAGTGCATTGTGTACATCTTGCTGCACATCAGGGGAACGGCCAGATGTGTTGAACTATGAACCATCACGGAACCACCGTTACCAATGTGCTCATTTCAAGGACTCTATAAAAAATATGTTCAGTCTTTTAACACAGTTTTTTTTTTAAATATAAAACATCTGCAGCCAGGTTTGGTTGAAGTTGCCGAGGAGTTAACATCCACTCAGAATCAATCTGGATAAAAAGTTAAAATGACTGCAAATCCTTCAGGCTCTTCAGTCAATTTGTTTTCAGGTTCGGACTGCACATCACATCACACTCAGATTAGCAGAACTATTCTTCATTTTACAATATTAATCTTTTATCACAAAATATTCACACAAATAGACCAGATGGTAGATACAATACCTCCAGCCTTGAAATCTACATCCCTAATAATAATTACAAAAGAATACCAACTGGTTTTCAAAACTCTCGTCTCCGCAGACATGTAGTGCACGGGTCCGTCTTGCTCAGTCAATTGAAGGCAAAAGATTGAGGGGTACCTTCATGAGCTGATCCCAGATCAGCATGTCAACAAACACTGAATGAAAGTGTGTGTGTGGGGGGGGGGGGGGTCAGCTGTGGCTGGAGCTGATTGCAGAGGTGTGCGACAGGAACCAGCCCCGTCAGCTTCTCTAACCTTTGACCTCTGGCTCCAGCCTCACGTACAGCAAGCAGTCCTCCTGGAGACCTCTGAGCCTCAAACGAGTGGCGGATGTACTTTGTGGAGCTCGTGCACGGCTCACTGGAGACACCAACATGTTGTGTGTGGACCGGGTGGCACTCACCAAATGTCTTTGGTGCAGACTTCCTGTATTTCTGCACGGTCACTGAGAAATGGTCAGCGAGGATCGTATGCTCTGCTATTGGAGAGCACCAGGGGACGAGGTCAAGGGCATGACCGGCGTGAAGCCGCCTCAACATCAACAGACGTACTCATGTACGCTCTACCGCAGAGCAACGTGCTCGTTCAGAGGGATGGATATTCAATGTGTGACTGTCGTCGCACTCGGGTGTTTCAACGACAGGCCTCACGAGGCCGATTGCAGACTTTAAGTCGTCAGAATCACAAACACAAGATGTCTGAAGCATATTGAGACGACTAAAATGCATTGAAGCACAGATTCAACTCATATTCAACATAGGAAATGAATAATCTGAATTACCTCCATATGGACTCTCGTCTAGTTGACTTCACAGGCTCTAGTTTCTGAAGGGAAACTCCAACATTCACACCAACTAGATGAAAGATAGTTCGCCCTATCCAATATTAGCTGTTGTTCATGTTACAGATTATCGTAATAAGACGTTATGCAGTTCACAATCAAATTGATAAATACCGATAAAATATATAATAGAACCATGAATGAGAATGTTTTTTTTAACACAACTCGTTATTATGAATGTTTTTTTGTCGCGCTTATTTTCATAACAGAGTTAATTACGGGCCAGGTTAATTTTTTGCATTGTGTCCTTTTTTTTCAAAGTGTGTATTTATGTTTCACGTTTTATTTGTTTGTCATTTTTCTCTCTGACACTTCTCCTGTCAGCTCAATCCGATCAAAGCCAATCCCACACGGTTCGTCTTAAAACCGTATGTATAAAAAGGAATTATAAAATAGGATCACAATAAATAACTTTGAGTAATAAGACTGACTTGCCACAAAAATAAGCAGCACAAAATAACGTATGCTTTAAAAAGTCAAAATATCAGGTTATGTTACCTATTTAGTCTGCAGTTATCGATATAAATGTCTTTTTCTGATCACTTTGTGTCGGCATTAATGATAACACAAATCTAACAGGCATACCTTTCCAGTCACCAGTTTTATTTTTTAGCTTCTTTCTGAAGTGGAAAATAATGAGCACTTGAAATCATTCCCTTAAGGAAACAAGGGAACGAATGTAATATTCATGAAGGAAGTCTGGCATAATCTCAATTGTGCTGAATAATACAAAGTATGAGGACACTTTTCAAAGTAACCCCTGAAACACCGTGTACACACAGTATTCTGCTTCTATGTGCCTGTTGTGAAGCTGTCCCTGTTAGTTGCCCGTCTATAATCCAGACGCTTTGATAGGTTTCTGTCCAATCGGTAAAAACTCTTAAATCGGGTGAATACAGAAAAGTGCGATGTGAGTAAGATTTACGGATCGCCTGATCTCAGGAGTGTGCAGATGCCTTTTGTTGTGCGCTGCCACAACACAACACCGACTCACATCACCTCACTGCTGTTTCAGTATCGTGTCAGACGTCTTTTCCCCCATCGTGAACACAGAGTGAGAGCGTACATCTCGGAGTAATCCCAGAGTGTGTGAACCGAACACATTCTCACACACGGTGCTGAAGGGCCAGAGGCAGAGCGGTTCCCTGTGCGATGCGGTGAGGTGTGATCCCGGGTTAGAAGATGTGAGGACACATGCTCCAGTCCTTTCTCTCCTTTGCCTCCCAGTAACCTCCCTTGTACACAAAGTTCGTTTCCCCGGTGACGGAGTCCCTCCTCTGGTGAAACCACAACGGCTGGTAGCCTTCGTATTCTTTCCCTGCGGGAAGAGGCACAGGTGTTACTCAATTCCTGATTCCTCATTTAAATTGCACTCCAGTGGAGAAGCCAGAGCAGGCAATTCACTTAGTGATCAATTAGCCTTCACACAAATGCATATTTGTCTATATGCAGGCAATTAATCGCTGTGCCGGCATTTGGGAAAGCTCCAAATGTGAGCCAAGCAGATGTAGCGGTGGCGGGTGTCGGTACGACGTGCACGATGAACATGAGCGGACACCCTCCTCCTCAGTGTGTACGTGCACTGCTTTTTATGATGTTCTAATTTTAATTTTTTTTATGATTTTATGATGAGGCCTACCTATATTTGATCGTAACCAGTATGTTTGTTGCTTTTTGTGATAACCATTTTCTCCATGAGTGAAGGCTTGTAATATCTGGCCACAGCGACTACGGGTGAAATTTAGCCTTATAGCTTAGACTGACACATTTACCCCTGGGTTGATTGATGTGTACTGTTCAAATAAATAAATGAAATGAAATGAAAGAAAAAACCCGGAGCAATCTTAGACCTCCCTGAACTGAATAACCCATCTGTTTCCTAAAACAGAAAGCCAGTCAAAAGAGGGAGCAATGGGAGCTTAGCAGACAGCTCATGTTGTTATTCGCTTTATAAAAACATAATGTAGATTTCATGAAAAACGTATAAAGTAACTTGTTTAATGATAAGTGTTTACCACAAGCATTCAAATGGACAGGATAACGATGCAGTGTAAATAAATCCCTTGCTAACATGGCCTCCCTATAGTACATTAAGAATACTTTTAGATTTTAGAGTTGTATCTGTTATATTGTGTCACATATTATTTTTAATGACTCAGGAAAAAGTCTTTTTTCCTGAGTCACTATCTGGAGAAGTTGACATGAGAGAGGTATCATGCAGTTCCACACAGAGGACACAGAGAGGATGGCGTGTGTGTGTGTGTGTGTGTGTGTGTGGGAGTGATGCACAACAGAGGGGCACAGAGCATCCTCCACTCACCAGAGTCATACTCACACTCTGACCACCAATAGAGGGAGGAAAAGAAAGACATGGTCATGGTACATCAAATACAATCCACACACACACACACACACACACACACACACACACACAGCGTTTCTGCGAAGTTCTTTGTAAACTGTCCTCTATTACTTTCTTACTGGGATAAGTACTTCTTCCTAAATGTTAGGGTTGTGAATTCCCATTTGAAAGTGTTTCCGTCTATGCTGTTGTCAATGTTCACAGAAACATGGGAGTCTGCACGACAGTATACAAATAGTATAGATTTTCATCAGTTTTCATGATTTCAACTTCTTCTCTGACAAATCTTTTATTCTTATTATCAGTGGCAGATACTCTTGATAAAGTCGAAGCAAATCAAAAACATTTTGTTTGGGGCATTTAGGGATAAAACGCTGCGTCATAGTTGCTGAATTCATCCAAACGTACGCCCAGGTTCAGAAAATAAACTGATAAAAACAACTGCCTGTACCAGCAGGTACTAACCCTTCATCCTTTCTTCATCATCACTGCCCGTCTGTCATTTACACTTCCTGTTCTGCATTGCATACCTTCATCCACAGCATCGGAGGCCTCCGCTTCTCTCCTCCTCCTCACGGCTCGTTGTTGCTCCTCGAGCCTCTGTTTCTCTGCGTTGGCCTCATCCCATCTCCCTTCCTCCATCAGCGTCTGGTCTGGTCTCAGGCGGCTGTCGGTCAGTCCCACTCCGTCCTCCTGCTCGTTGAGGGTCAGTGCCAGCGCTGAGAAGTAGTACATGTTCTCAGCGTTCTCCCTGAGGGAGCGAGAGGGAATAAGACGGGAGTTACGCGTTGTCGTGATCAATGATACCGACTAAACATTGCAGCTGTTATGCAACTCCTCATCCATTGCAATGCTCTGCCTCGTGGGGCCGATGACACTCACGGGAGAGGGTATTTCTTCCACAGCGGCTTGGGAGACAGCGTCTGATAGACCGTCTTCTGCTTGCCCTCCGACCCGCTGCCCCCTCGGCTGCTCTGAACGATCTTGGCACTCTCAATTTTATCATCCCACGTACCAGAGAGGATGTAGTGGGCCTGACCCCCACTGTCTGACACTACGCCGGTCACCTGGACAGAGCAAAAAAGGAAATAAGAGATATCTTGGTATCACCATCTCCTTTCCTTTACATTTAAACACGTAAATACACAATCGCTTTGGTGGGACACCTAAACATCTCCATTAGCTTATCTGACATTATTCACGACCAAGGAGGGCAGCATTGTGCCCCATAATTAGTGCTCCTCCGGTGACCTCACTGCAACGTGACCTCATTACACTGTACATGTGTCGTCCAGCAGGAGGCGGCATCTGACCGATGAACGCTGCACTGCATGACATCGTCTGAGCTCGGGTACATCAGTGTGAATAGGATGCATTTACCTTCCGTGGAACGTCCCTGGAAAAATAACTGTAGGGAGAAAACTTGAGTTGGCAGGTCTCCTTGGTCCTGTGGTTCACGATCTCAATGTCCCCCGACTGCACCGAGACAGACAGAGTGGGAGAGACGATTAGAGCATATCTACACGATGAACAGTCTTACAGCAGAGGAGGAGGAAAAGCCTCCTGACTGATCATAACCCTAATTATTGGATATTTTTTCAAACCACCTATTCAGGTTTCTCAAAGGTACCATGTGGAGGTTTAAATATTGGTGCTGTAAGAGAAGTCAAAAGTCAAAACAAACGAAACGCATTAAAAAAGGACATTTAACTGCAAATTCAAACAGTTATTAAAAATACAACAGAATTGAGAATAAAAAACAGCTCAAATTGAATAAGACCGGTTTAAAATACAAGAATAAAAAAGTTACACTTCAGTGTAAGAAATGACTAATTATTTGATTTGACTATTGCTGTTGAGCAATGTTTTGATGAGCAGGTCTTTATACGGCCGGGACGAGGTCACACATGCATAAGCATCTCCGTCGACTGCTGTCCGTCTCAAACCTAACCTGTCACACACATTCTTATCTTTTACTGCATCCAACAGCCATCAAATAAAAATCTCATGGATTGTCACACCGTCACATGCTGTAAGGTTAGTACAGCGATGACACTGAAGGCCGGAGCAGCTTAGTTTCCATAGTTGGACATGAAGCTGTGAGGCTGAGTGGTGCATGGGGGCGTGGAAGAGGGCAAAGGGACTGAATGCAGAAGGCAACACATCGGAGAGGAATATGAGATACTAGTCCAGCAAAAACAATTCCACTTCTGTGTAAATAGATACGTACATGTCGTAACAGCTCTTTTGGAAAAATGTTTTGTGTATATTCTCCCTAGTATAATGTACCAGCTGAACACACACACAACTCCACAGGGTGCCTTTAATCACCTGCATCAGCATGAACACTGCTGCGGATTCCCAAAGGCTGGAGCCCAGATATATTTATTATTGCACACACCTATATAAAATAAATCAGAGATGATGAATGGCCTTATTGTTTTTAGGTCTTCTTCCAGGGTTACACACAAACACAGGAGTACGCTCACACACAGACGACTTGATACGACACAGTGGGAACAGGAACAAGAAAAGATAGGCAGACACCATTTCTTACAGCGAGACATGCAGATGTAAACCAGCTCCTCCCCCTGAATAACTGGGTCATTTGCCAGAAAGAAGAGGTTGTTATTTTAGGGCGTTATCACAGATAAAAGCTCTAATAACAGAAGAAGCTGCAGATCAATCCCTAGAGAGTGTGAATATTCGTATTCTTGTGCCGTGAGGCTTTGACTCCCTTCTTCACTGTGTTCTGCTGGTTTGTATCACAGGAGGAACACATCCACAGGCTGCTCTGGGTTGTTGGTTCTGAGCTGTGGGTTTTGTTCCTTATTTTATCCAATAACCAATAATATATAATATATAATAAACCTTCCCACCCAATCTGTCTGTGATATCGCATCAGAGGCCCCCACCCGGGAAGTGGCTGAATGGAGAAGGGGTGGAGGGGTTTCTGTGAGATTCACACACTGAATTCCTGCTGGAAATCACTTCTATATACAGACTCTGGTTCGGTGTTCCGTGACGTCACTAGCGAGTAGCGACGTCACAGCACAGAACCAGAGTCTTACATGTCATGTGACAATGTTTCCATGGTGACGGACAAGGTCACGGAGATCGAAGGCACTGACAAGAAGTGACTTCCACCAGGAAACCCAGGGCTCTCAAGTGTCACGCATTGAGCGTGAGACTCACGCATTTCGGTCTTAACTCACGCACTCCCGCCAGGATGAGCAGCTGTAGAGTTACATAACTTTACAGACCGTCTGCCTTGGAGACAAAGAACTGAAACATTTCACTTCTGGAATCATCTTTTTCTTCTTTTTTTAAAGCTGAAGACTTCAAGTCTCAAAAGCTCCGCCACTTGACGCCACTCGCTGTGAGCGCTGCGCAGCGCATCGCGTGCAGACAGCTTGACACGGAGCAGCGCGTGCGCTCTGATCGCGCGCTCTTTTAATGAAGTATTGATACAAAAAATATGCTAAATCACATCGTGTTTAACGTACAGGTACTTTGTCAGTATCGATACACCGTGCAGCGTGACAGCAGCAGATGTAGCGGGGTGACATTCAAGCTAACCTGAACTCCCTAAACGCTGTCGACATCTGAACGCTGATTGGCCGAGACGCGACACGAGATGTTTTATTGCGAAGAGCACCACATCACATTTTCTCCGTGTCTCACTCCAATCTCATAAACTCCGGCCGGCCAGTTGACCCCCCCCCCCCCCTACCCCAAAACAAAAACTCTTCGGATCTACACGATTCACGTGGATGACCTATTTTGATTTCAAAACGGTGAATTTCACCGAAAGGTGACAAGTTTGCAGGTATGGAACCAGGAAGTAACAGACCTGGTCAATCCACAGCTTGCCCACGATGATGTTGTGCACTGTGGAGGTGACCTTTCTCCACACGTACTGGTTCCCACTGGAGTGGAATTGCAGGTGAATGGCACCTGAGGAAGGCCAGAGACAACATACTCTTGTCATGGCTGGTTTACCTCCTCTAGCTAGTGAGGTGATGAGCAATTGGCAGGAAAAATGATTAAAAAACGTCAATTTAAGCACAAATTCGCTCCTCGCACTATTCATAGAGAATGCCTTTTGTGAATTGGCTCGCGATTGTTTGTCATTTTCAAACAGAGGGTCACCAGAAAAAAAGTTTGGGGAATGCTGATCCAACACATGTATGCCCCTGTGCACAGGCATTCTATTTCAACATCTATTTCCAGTGTGACCTAACTCAGGAAGATTAAAAACATCCATTTGATAATACACAGTGCTTAGGGATTTTGACATGGCACCTCCCAGGAGCCATATAACAGGAAATAAGAGAAGTCTGATAGATCCCACTGCATGCTCTGCCATCCCAGTGCAATAAGTAACACTTTATGCATGTGTCAAAACGGTTATAAAAACCCTCTTGATTCATTCTCACATGCTGTTCCTCTATTGTGTGTGAGGCAGCACATTCATGCGCTACTCTCAAGTGGGAGTCCTTCTCAGTAAACTCAGCCTGGTGTGGCTGTGTGAACTTTGAGATGAACACACTGAATATGAAAGCTCTTACCCAGAGGCATTATGGAGAGGTATTTGCCACGGAACTTGCTGGCGATAGTGATTTCCTGCCACAGGGTCCAGCCTCGTTGGGAAATCACATGATGAGCAGCTGCAGGGGGGTGATGGCTCACCTTGGAAGACAAATATACATAAAGGTAGAGTAAATCCACACAAGCAGCAGGCACTCACACTGTGCCAGTGTGTGTGTAAGCAAAAGCTCCCCGTGGCCATGCTGCTTTTAATTTAATTTTGATTTTAATTTACAATTATTTTTAAATTAAGTTCCTACTAGTTTGCTTTCTGAATGAAAACATTAAGATATATTATAGGACTATCCGCATTATTTTAAGTTATTAAAATGATGCCATCATTGTCATTTTGATGAATTCTAGCACACTAGCTGGGATGAATATCTGTATTGCTATTCTAGCTACAGCTAATGAAGACTTAGAAATAGCGTGCTATCCATCTAACTTGAAGTAACAAGGAAAGGACAGGTGCTTGTTCACTCGCCCTACCTCACAGAGCTAGTTCAGAGGTGTGTTCTGGTTTCTTCCCTTTTTTCCCCCCTGAAGGGTTATTTGAGAGTTTTTCCTGGTCCGATGCGAGGTTTTGGGGCAGGGATGTCTATGTGTACAGATTGTAAAGCACTCCGAGACAAATTTGTAATTTGTGAAATTGGGCTATACAAATAAACTGAATTGAATTGAATTGCTACCTGCTCACACAGCGAGAGGTAGCCGAACTCCTGCCTTCGATCGAGCTCGTAGGTCTCTCCCAGGAGGGGGTTGAAGGGCTTGGCTGTCCGGTGGACCGTGGTGGAGTAGGACGAGATGGAGAAAGCAGCGACCAGGCACATCTGCTCCAGGGAGGAGTCGCAGCGCGCCGCCCTGTCCAGGAGCTCGTGGTACTCCAGGTCCTCAGTGAGGCGCTGCAGCATCGACAGAGGCTCGTTGAAATTCACCTGGACGGGCGCATCAAGAAGACGTGAGACACATCGATGTATGTTCACCGGCAAGGGGGAGGAGGGCCACGCCGAAAACACTCACAGGCATGGGGATCTTGGAGAGCTCCTTGCCGATGCAGTTCTTCATGATGCTCCACAAGTTGAGGGAGTAGTTGGGCTTGTCTGGGACGTGTGTGCGCCTCTGTCTGCGAGGCTGAAGCTCTTTCCCTGACACATCATTACAGCTTGGAGACATCTGGTATTTAAAGGAAGGGAAGGGGGAGGATGGCCTTTTAACTTTGTGCGAAAAGCATATTTGACAGATACAAGTTTGAGAAATACTTTCAGCTTCACGCTCGACTTTGCAGCACATCACCAAACGGTGGAGACAGAATGACAGCGAGTGAGAGAAGAAGATGTGTGTTCGAGAGAGGAAGAAGCAAGGGACAACGTAGAGGAGAGAAGTGCAGATGTTTGATTGGTAATTAACATTTAGTTGAATGAAGCTGCTGTGTATGTTTGGCACCACAGGGGGGACGAGGACACCGCAGGACACACATGGCTAAAGGCTGTGTGTGTGTGTGTGTGTCTGTGTGTGTGTGTGTGTGTGTAGGATAGGAAATGGGGACTGTGAGAACAACAAGTGAAGACAGTTATATAAATAAACTAGAACGGGCACTCGGTAGAGCACATACCTTCGCATATCACAAGATTGGGCATTGAATTATGAACATGTTGGCATTAGTTGCATGCCAATTGGATACAAATTGACCACGCTATGGTAAAAAGAAGATTTTGACCTTTTCATGACCTTGACCTTTGACCCGATCGATCCCAAAATCTAATCAAATGGTCCCCGGATAATAACCAATCATCCCACCAAATTTCATGCGATTCGGTTTAATACTTTTTTAGTTATGCGAGTAACACGCATACAAATAAATAAATAAATAAAAACACGGCGATCAAAACATTACCTTCCGCATTTTCAATGCGAAGGTAATGATCTGCAAGCTTTTCAGCAGCACAAATGAATCTACATCAAGATTACAAATCAGCAGTGTCCACAAATGTCCGTCCTATTGGTCAGACTGGTGAGGGGGACGGACACTCACATGATCGTCCTGGTTCCAGTCATTGGGCTGACCTCCGCTGGCTCCACTCAAATTACTCTGAGAACGCCTGGAAGAGAATACAACATTATTTCTACAATAAGGACTGGACACATAAACAATGTCCCGCTCTCTCTATTTTGCGCTGGATATGCTTGAAGAGATGAGCCATAACAATGAAGACGAAAAGAACACCTCAACGACTAAAGTCAAATTCATCATCCAAATAGTTTTTTTTACACTAAGTATTCAAACTAAACTAAACCTCCCTTCCTGTATCTGTCCGTCAGCTGTTCAGCTGCATCAGAACACATGGATCCCTGTGAGGGACTGACCTGTGCTGTGTGTTCTCAGTGGCGGTCACTGTGATGAATGCAGGGTCCTCCATGGCATCAAAGAACTCGGTATCCTCATCTTCATCACTCACCTCTTCTTTGTGCAGCCTCTCACTCCGCCCTGTCAGGACATGTGGACGTATGCATATGTGAGTCAATGCACGTGGCGGTGAGTTCAGGAGAGAGCAGTTTATAATCACACACCCATGGTGATTAATCAAGGAATAATTAGCTTCGTCAAATTGTCAATGTTCCTGCTGGTTAGCTCGCCGGAAACGGGAGCTCCTCAGGGTGAGCTGCTAATACTCAGTATCCGACGTCCAATTCAGTACTTTCTAAAAGTGATTCTATTCAAAGATGAGAGTAAGTTATGTGACCTTCAGTCATTGAACAACCACCAATATAAACTAAATGGACTTCATTATTCGAAAATAGTTGTTGTTCATCATATTCTTTCAAAACCAGCTTCTGTTTCATTCAACTTCGTAAGATTCAACTACATCACATGGCTCATGTCTCTGGTAAGCCATTCCTCGACAGCCAGCATCGGACTGTGTAAAAGGCACAATACTGAAGTGTAACAGTGCTTTTCTAATCGCTTTCCAAGTGACCAACATGAGCCATTTCTGATGTTCCTCATAACAGTCAGCAGAGAGAGAAGACAGGAAATGATGGACCCAGCTGGACATATGGGGCCCGTTAGGGTTCATGGTCAGCATCCTAAGCCCTCAGCCAACCAATTCTCCAGTTTTAAACCACCACGTGTTTACATCCACCCCCCATGTCTTCCTCCCTGTAGCTTAACGCAGTGCTATAGGAAGGTTACGTCACTAAGTGCTCTCCTTGAGGGAGAGGTACCACAAGTCCTTCCTTCCTGCTGCTGTCAGGCTGCACAACACACTGCAGTAGATCGCTGGAGATCCTGGCAAACTGCACTTTACTTTACTCAGCACTTCACTTTATTTTCTCCCTGTATATTTAGTATTTAGTATTAGTATTTAGTTTTTAGTATTGTGTTTTGTGTTTTATATTTATTTTCATTGATGCTCTGATGTGCACCGCTGCTGTGATTTTTGAAATTTCTCCACTGTGGGACGAATAAAGGTATATCATATCATATCATATATCATATCAATGTTATGGGGACGGCAATCTTACACAAAAGGCAAGGCCATAGGAATCAATAGGTTTCTTTCTCCTGGAGGAAGGATGTGCACGAAACGTGTCATGTCATCTGATGTGTATGTTGTAGACAACCAAGGAAAGAAACAAACGGATGGACAGTCCTACAGTCCTCGGTGGAGGTAATTACCATCTCTAAATTAGTGATAATCCAAACCCTTTGAAAACACCAAGCAGCATGAGGGATGTCTACAATATGGAGCCCGAGGTCACACACGACTCTCAGGAGAGTGAGGGCCACACTGAGGCCCACAGGAGGAAGTGATACAAAGGCGTCTCACCCTTCTTGGTGGTCGGGGCGCTGGGCGAGGTGGAAACCAGCGTGGGGGCTGCTCTCCACGCTCGCTCCAAGCTGTTGTGCTGCTTGGCGAGCTGCTCAATGGTCTCCTCTAGGTGGGCACGCTGCTCCCGCTCATACTGCAGCGCCCGCTGCCATCGCCTGCTGTGAGTCTCCGCTAGGTCCAAAAAGTCTCCACACGCCTGGGGGAGCACACACACCCACAAGACGATAAACACACACAGCAACAGTTTCATTTCTATGAGTTAGTCGGGGGGAAATCAAATTCCGGATTTTTTTTATTTACATTTTTATTGAGGTGCAACTTACTTTTGACGTGTAATGACAAACAACAGTCTAGGTAACACCTTCATAAACTATTGAACCATAAAACATATAGGAACCTTTTTTAGAGTCAACAGATGCTATACTGAGAGCTTCATTTTCCTGACAGCTTAAAGCAATATGAGAGAGAACAAAGGTGTCAAGACATCTGCAGAGGCATTGTTGCTGCCTAGCTTTTACTGCAGAGTTTACTTCCGATCAAACATATGTAGCCTAACATGTCAGCATTTGTCTGCCAGCCGCGCCTCTTACTGCGCTCAAAGGTCAATGAACGCCCCGCAGGACTCTGTTAGCCAGCGTTTACTTTCTGACCTCTTCTCTTTTCATTTAAACATGGGTTCCTACATTTGAACCTATACCAGAGTTAGAACATGATTCAACAGAATGAACCACCAAAGTTGACACACATTGGACGACACAGAAATCTTCTTCAAAAATAAATCTTTATAAATGGTGGACCAAAAGGATTGACATTGTGGATAACTATGTTTGTCAGCTTTCCGATGAACAAAAAAGCTGAAGATATGTGTCTTTAGGGGGAGAGGCTGTCCAAGGGGGGTCCACTTTGAGGACCCCTGTCTCTTAAATGGTTGTTCCTTTTGCTTCAACACTCTCTGATATGGAACTGGAGCCGGAGGGATGTGTCACTCAGATAATCTCTGGCGGAATCACTTTGAGGCAGCAGGAAGAGAAACAAGGAAGCGGTAACCTTACTCCTTGCTAGATTTGTTCCCAGACAGCAGGATGCCCAGCTGTCTAATGAAAGAGTACATTCAGTATATGGTATACTATATTGAGTTTACTCGTTGTCTTGAAGAACATCCTCACAGACAGCAGAGAGGAGCGGAACCAGGAACAGAACCAAAGTAGACCGATAGCTAAAATGACAACTTAAGATAAACACTCTTTTACTTTGACAAAGGCATTAACATGTCTTGCATACATGAATATGAGCGATCCCTGATCCTCATATAAGTGGTGTGTTGGATAAACACAACAAAAACTATTTCCCTTCATAACTAATGTTAATAGTACTAAATTATCCTGACCCTTTACAAAGGTTACAATTAGATGGCTTTAGGTGGTTTTAAAATATAACTATTTGCTCAAAACAATCCATGTAAATCACAAAAAACAATCCAGTCAAACTCTTACCTCCAGCAGTCCTGAAGTGTCTAAACTTCAATGTCTGGGACTCATTTAAATGTGAGAAGGTCATGTGACATTGTGGTTTACTTCCTCAGACATTGATATGAAACTCAACACAACACTTAAAAAGTATGATAGTTCCACTTTTTTTGTGCTGAGTCCTAACTTAGACTGCATGTGACTTCTGTTGGGGTGAAACGTTGATAAACACTAACAAAAAAGTGACCAGGCATGCAGAAATTAAAATAGAAAGTCCTCAATGAGTGACGTAGCAAAGGCTATACAACGAACTTGAGTCAAGTTCCTTGTGATCAAATCACGGCAACATTAAGAAGGTGTGTGAAAGCATGCACACACCAACGGGCGAGAGCCTGGACTCAGTGACACACGTGACCAGTTACATCACCACCCAATGAACTTAGGCAACCCTCTCTTCAGGCCGGGTCCCTCTTCCCTCTTCCCTCCTCCTTTCCTCCGTCCTTCCATGCATAGCCTATTTTCTTTGGAACGCACATGAAAACCACAGCGGCGTCAAAGTTAATGCCTTGAGAATGGCTGGAAACGTGGCTGCAGGAATCCACATAGCCAGATGTCCTGCGCTGCCGTCGGCATGAAGAGCAGTTACAAGCCCAAACATCACGACAGGGAGATTGTGGCGCCACTTCTTTTCTCATTATAAGCACATGCTTGGCTGACCTGGCATTTTAATGTGTTAGGCGGTCTAGGAAGATCTATTTTATTGCTTTCAATTTCTCAAACCAATTAATCAAATTAACCAATTCGTAAATAGATGACAGAGAGAGACCAGGGGCTCTTCACGTTGCACTCGGCCTTCACATCATTTAAGTGAAAACTAGATGTTTCTGTCTCAAGTCGTTTAAAGACTAGCACGCTTCAGCATATTACGAGTAGTAACGTCCTGGTATGATTTAAAAACTAATCTTAAAATAAAAATACTTTAACCACGACTAAATCTGACTGAATTATTTTACACCCAATAGCCAAAAAAGAGTAAACAAGGAATAAAGAATGCTGTCCACAAAGCGATTGAGAGAAGCAGGAAGAAGAGACAAACCTTGTGTGACCGTCTGGTTTGTCAGAGCAGGTCTGTCCGTCTAACTGTGGTCTCGAAGGCTCGGACATTCCTCACCAGGCAGGGAGGGTCGAGGGGTTGAGAGGGGTGAGGAGGAGTTATTCCTGTCTCCCCCCCCCACACCCACTATCATATCTAGTATCAAATCCTTCAGCACCTCAACTTTCCCCGAACTCCCTTCCACTACTAACACACTGTGAAGCCAATAGTGTTTACTGTTGAGGAGGGCGGCCCCGGGCCAGATACAGGAGATCATGTGCTGCTTATCACATTACAGTTTTTCTCCATTGCTTTGGCTCAATTCTTGAAACAGAAATGACATTCTCAAAACAACTCGTGCAAACCTCCAAACCACTGGGCACTTGTTCACAGCAGATTTGAATTTCTCATTCCTTTAATCAAATTGAAATTGTTTTAGAAACTCCTTGCAAATGACAAGTACAATTGCCTACACAGCTTGCACACATTTCAAATGATTTAGCACACCTGTGCAAACGGTTAGGTACAATTGCCTTCAGTTAGCCTAATTACCAATTGAATACATCTTGCTGGTCTAAACTGACTGTTGCTTCTCAGTCAAGTCGTTGTTCTCTGCAAAACATCTTGGCATAATTTCCTTGTGTCCATCATCACCTGCACAATAGTTCACTCCACTGTCAAAATCGTTCAGGCACATAATACCATGAAAAACATTATGGTATATTCTGTAATATGGATCTCTTGGATCATCGGCTTCATTTTCAGGTGCAACTAGAACTTTACTATTCAAGGGGGAGTTTCTCACATCCGATCACCAATCACACAGTCATTTTAGTTTGCTGACAGGTGCTATCCAGGAGTATAAATGCTTCCATCAAATATCTAGGGCGTGACAAAGTTCAGTACAGTTTACAGTATGAACATGGAAGCACCTGGCCAGGTAAACGAACAAGGGCAACTGCCTGTTCGAGGAAGAGGAGGAAGAAGAAGAAGAGGAAGAGGAGCAAGGGTGCGTGGTGGTGGTGGAGGGTGTATGAGCATCGGGCTCTAAACCAGAGGTCCCTTCTCCAGGCAATGGATGCTGCTTGTGCCGATGTCACGGCAGATCAGTGCAGGGGATGGTTGCGGCATGCACGGCGATTCTTACTGTAATAATTTCCATGGCAGTATCAGTGCAATACAGTATGTGATGTGAAACCTTGTTGGCTCCTCTTGAATGAATCTTTTTTCTGTTTGATACAAAGAAAACATCTACTACAGTAACCATTCAGTGTCAAAGGACGAAGCCAAGATTGAAATGTGCACATGAGGGATATTTCTATGGTCCACTGCCATACTGACAAAACATCTAAACATTTTGACCTGCAGTGTTTAAACAATGACGAAGGGACTTTTCATTTTGG
This sequence comes from Pseudoliparis swirei, assembly GCF_029220125.1. Lineage (NCBI taxonomy): Eukaryota > Metazoa > Chordata > Actinopteri > Perciformes > Liparidae > Pseudoliparis > Pseudoliparis swirei. The sequence continues at coordinate 18,420,871 of NC_079394.1, read as the reverse complement.
GGGCACTGACTATTTGTATGAGAAAAGGAATGAGTTTTGACTGATGAGTTGTCTGTTTTGGGAGAGATATGACCTTTTGCAGGTGTGCCATAGTGTTTTGCTAAACCATCTAGGTTATTTTGGCAAATGTATTTAAAGCTTTGAGAATGTCCTTTTTTTCAAGAGAGAGATGAGCCACAGCAATCGAGAAGGAAGTTTTCATTTTGGGTGCACTGACTATTTTTATGAGAACATGATTTGGGTTTGAAGCTTGAGTTAACTGTTTTGGGTGAGATATGACCTTTTGAAGGTGATCTATATAGTTGTGCTGAACCATCTCGGCTATTTTACCAAATGCACTAAGAGCTTTAAGAATGTAATTTCTGTTTCAAAAATTTTGCCAAAGCAATGGAGAAAAACTGTAAACTGATATAGCTGAGAAGAAAAAGCTAAACTGCAATATGTTATTTTGAAAGAGTAATTAATTAGTTGCTCTTCCTGACATTTCTCTTACTTACTTATAGTTAGTTTTTTGGAGGAGAGCGTTTACTTCAAAATCTTATCTTATGTTTTTTTTCCCCCTTGCTTTGAAACACTAACTTAGAAATAGTTGTGTTGAAGTCGGTTGAACAGGATCTGCATCTCACAGACTGCTGTTCAGAAGGCTCTGTAGGCGCTGCAGAGGATCTCATCGCTCAACGCACTAACTCGGGCGTCTCAGATGACCGGCATCCTGTCACAGTGACCGTGCAGCTCACTGTTGCGGCGACTCACATTGATCATAGCATTGGAAGTGATGCGGAAGAGGGTGGCTCGCTCGTTGACTGCCTTGATCTTCTCCCCTCCCTCCACAGGGACCTTCAGCCCCTCGAGTTCACTGAGGGAGCGCTGCAGGGCCGCCCCGTGCTTCGCGATCAGGTCGTTGCACGTGCTGAGGTCATCGAGCTTGCTGACCAGTATCTTCAGCGTGCCCTGAATCTCGCTGCGGTCCGACTGGGATGTCGGCTCCTCGTCCCCCGAGTCATCTGGAGGGTAGAGGTCAGAGGTCACACACACCATCTTCAACACGAGACAGTAAATTGGACTTGTGAGTACAGCAATCATGAAATAAGAAGACAAACAAAAATGTTTTCCTTTGGTCATTTAAGGCAACACATCGAACTGCATAGCTGCTAAATGATGATCCCCTAAACTACCGCGGCTAACATATCCAACGTCTCTCTTTCCCAGTGGTAAACTGGTGGAGGCAGACGTAGCATTGTTCAACTCTATGTTTTGGTGTTTGATTTCTAAGTGATGTTCGTAAAATAACGTTAAAATGATAAAAAGACCAATTACATACATTTAGCAATGATCTGTACTACTGATGAAATTAGTGTTAATTACGCCGTTAGTCCGATTTAGCGCACTAAATATGACTGACTGACTGCAGACATCTTTAGTAGCTCATCAAATGTAAATGTAAGCTGTATCATTGGAATACAGACAGCTTGTCCATTCCCATGAGCCTTTGCGGTAGCAGCTGCCTTTTCACGGATGTCACTTAAGAGAGGTTACTCAAGTTTAAACAGACCATAGAACAGTGTTGCAGCGCCAGCCTTATATTACACACACACACACACGTATGCACACACTGCACGCACAAGCATCACAGAACGTCAGACACGACGAGACCGAGGTCAACGAACAGCCCGGTGACGACGTAACGGGAACAAATCCAGCAACAAAAACAGGATTTTCAGAAATAAAGTAGATGAGAAGTATTTGCACACCTGCGTTTTAAACCTCAGTTTCCACAAAAGAATATTTCCCAATATGAAAACATCTGCGACTGTGTGTTTGTGTTGCAGTAAATCCAGCTAACAAAACAAGCCAATGTGGCCGTGGGGGATTATTAATGACATCAGCTTCAACGTCGGCATATCCACTCTGCAAAGAGCTAACGTCAACAACCATCCCACCAGAGGAGTGACATGTGAAACTACTGCCAGGCCGAGGGCATGGAGAAAGATAAGGAACATCAGGGCCAGGACGAAGTGTTTAAAAGTTCAAGAGCAGCGTTAGAGTCTCTGCAGACGTTCATCCTGCTGACCCCAACGTCTAGAGAGATGCTGTTCGGCCGTCCTCTTTGTGGCGGACTGTTCAGCAGATAAGTTCGTTGGCCAGTTGATTTGCTTTCTAACTTCCTCCCACGAGGAAACAATAAGCCTCCACCAGCTCAGACACATTCATGAATTCGCCCCCAAGAACTAAATTGGTCATCGAACATATTTTAATGACAACAGAAAAGAGGAATTTACGTGTAAACATATTTTGTTATTATATATTTTTTATATATTTGCCATGTGATAGGAAATAACAGAACAACACAGAATTATAACTTGAACAATGTCTTTTTAATTTCCCTCTCCTAAAGCTGATCAGAAGATGCTTGTGGAAATACAAGAAATGGGATCAAACAACGGCCGTTATATTTAAAAAAGTGTACCTCAAATTTGATTAACGACAACATTTTGAAAGCTTTTGATCAGTTGGAGTGGGATTATTATTTCACCCCCAATGGCTGCTGTGCAAAACAAGAAATAACCGGTTCACTTTCTTTAATCTCCAAATTAGGTGCAAGACAAGAACGTCTGATGTCTCTCCTTCTGCCCGCCGTTGCTATTGAACCGCTACGCGTGAAGGACTTGAATGAGGAGGTCAGGAGTATAAAGTACGGCTTTATGCAAAAACAACTTCCTGCCCGTGGTATCGCCGAAAAAGGACGTCCAACGATTTGCTGCCTCTCGCTATACGAGTGAAAGGATCAATACGATGAAGACGGATGTCTTGACTCGGATCCTTTATCTGTTTCAAAGTCTCATCTTTCTGAACAAATCATTGTTCAGCTCCATCCAGACATCTTCATCTGGAATAATACATTGGGATTAGATGAGATACAGTGTATATATAGTTTATCTATAGTTTTTATATGGTGAACATCTGCAATAAAAAGACAACGATCAACCTCTAGTTTTAGTCTGTACTTTAGAAACCCAGTAGGTTTTCTCATGTTTTGATGACTGTTCACAGGAGATCGTGGATCACACACATGAACCAACAAGTAATCCCTGTTCAGTAAATCTGCTCGATACTAGAACACCAGCAAATATGATTCTTTGCAAACAGATCTACAAAACAGGCATTGGTTATGAAAGTGAAAGCTAGGAGACGGACCCCTTTGCACACAGTCGTGGTGAGAGGGAAGGTTTGAGTGAGCGAGGTCTCCAGGTAAAACAGGACAGAATGTATCCCTTAAAGTCATGCGGCTGTGTCTCAGTAAGGAGCAGATGAACAAACAATTAAACATTGGCGACTGGCCCGCAGAAACCCCCTCAATGAAATCAAACCCCAACTCAACCTCAGTGATCTTATCATGTCCATGTTTGAGACCACGGCATTACAGAGTAGGGTCTAGAATATATAAGGGAGGTCGTGCAAATTGCTTTTGGTCCACTGAGCCAGATCCATATGTCGGATCGATATAATGTAGAGCGGGGGCGGACAGTTGAGATTACTAGAGATGAAACCCCTTTAAACTAAACACATTCCATCAAGTGTATATCACTCAGACGCGGGATCAAAAGCATGGACTGCATTTAACAATAAACCTGTGTCAATAAAAACTCCATCTACAGTATGCCGTCTGTGCATCGCCGACACACACACACACACACACACACACTCTAGCTCGCCCCCTCGCATTTTCAGCCTCTTCTTTCCCAACAACAACAGATGTGGATGGATGGCTCTCCGTAGCCAAGTCGACACCCCGAGGCATGGCTAGGAGCCCATTGCCACGCCAGGCATGCCTGAAGGGCGGTCCACCCCCCCCCCCCCTCAGAGGACAGCCTGCACAGACACAAGTGCACGTCTGTTCCCGGTTCCCATGCGTGTCTCTACTGAACGACTCAGAGGTCGATCTCAGAATTGAAGCAGATATCTAATAAACACACATCCGTCTTCCATCCGTCCTCAGCGTGTGCTGTCTGACGCCTTTTCTCCCTCCACTCCCTCCTTACCTTTGTCTCTAGCGTAAAAAGGCGAGAGAGAGAGGCCGCCAGAGACTAGGATGTGGGAGAATGTAATTGGGAGCAGTGGTCTCGCTGCCGTCCCGCTGTCAGCTCGTCTTCCTGCCCGTCCCTGAGGACGGGCAGGAAGACGAGCTGACAACACGTGACCCTGTGGCAGGAAGACGAGCCCGTCGAGCCTCTCTGGATTTAAGATGCTCTTTGAGCATATACAGCCTGACCAGATGGGAAACTAATGAAGACGTTTAAAACTCATGGTTATTACATTTCATTTTTACACGGTCAACTTTATGCAGTGGATTGTCGAGAAAATGAACATGGCATCAGCAACAACGTTTGTCTGCTCTTTGTTAAACTACAAGCAGAAATCAGATTCTCCAGATTATTTCGTGACCAAACCTCCTGTCCCTTGTTCGTGTCCATAGAGCACAATGATTTAGTATGAATGAGTCAAACCGACGCATACTGTATAAACCTCGTCTCGTACAACAGACCGGCAATGAATCCTTCTGTCTCTTAATTCTATTCAGTTTATTTTGTATAGCCAAATATCAAAAATTACAAATTTCACTCAGAGGGCGTAGCAATCTTTCTTAGGAATGATGTTATATGGTTTTAATAGTTCTATCTCCAAGTGTCGTTTAAATGTTAATAATGTACACATGTTGTGTCTCATGGTTAAAGAGCCTGTTGTCTATTCCTGTATCAAACCATGAGCATGATCTTTCTATAACCTTAAACCAGTTATGTGAGTATCTAAACATGAACATAAAGTATAAGCACATTGAGCATTGCGGAGCGGACGTTGTAGGTAAACACACAACATTTACTTTTACTTTTCAAATCAACAGTGTGTGACTTGCCAGATATGTTAATCATCAAAGTTTCCCTTAGTGAGCATAAAAAACATTGAATCTAGGTGACATTATGTTTCCTTCTTAACGTATTGCAAATGATTTGGAACTGATTTGTAACTTCTACTTTCAGAAACCTGACAATGTTCAGTTTCTGTTTAAACTGCACGATGTTGATCCAACGTCATGGTTATGTTGTTTCTGGTGCTTTTGAATTACAGTGTTTTTTATATTAAATTCACCCTCATTCATAAAAATAAATAGACAAAATATTAGAAATCTGTTTCACCAAAAATGTGAAATATTATTGCAGGACTGTTGCATTCAACTACATTAGTTTCAGCACCGAATGAACAGGATGATCGACACAATCACGACCATCAGATACTGATCCGATAATCTGAAGACCACACCGCGTTTATTTACCTGTGGTTGGAAAACATTGAGTTCAGCACTGAAAGCAAAGTGAGAGGGGGATGAGTGCTGTTGCAGCTGACTGTGATGATGGAATGTGCCAGAGAAAACAAAATATGAAGGTTTATCAGAAACAGACGAGGGAACAAGGTGGATGAAGAGCGTCCCAGGGGAGGGGAGCAGTAATCCTCACCGGTAATTGCTCACTGGCACCATGCCTCCCCCGAGATACACCACAAGCAGAGGAGGCAGCAGGTTAAACCCAGTCTCACGAGCTCTCCACAAGCCAGGGAGGAACTGTGCAGTGCAACCCATCACTGTCCCCGGAGCTCTGCAGCAGCTCTGGCGGGGGATCCAATCCAACTCGCTCCAGAAGACGCAAACAACGAAGGAAAAGAAACAACAGGAAACCACAGCAACCAGGCAGTGTGTTTTAATTCGGTAACATGTAATAATGTGCCAGAGTGGACCGAAATAATTAAAAAAACAATCAGACTGCCGACCCCTAAACTGTAGATTTATATTCCGGGGTGCGGAGTAGATTTGATGAATTCACAGCTGGTGCATCAAACCTGTAAAGAGGCAAATCTCTCTCTCTTCCTGCGTAACTCCTGCAGTCTGACTGCACAACCCAAGACTATTAACGGAGCTCATCTACCCAAGTCTGGTCACTGACATGATTTCATAGGAAATTACTGCATTCATAAAATTCGTCGCATTTTCTTCACTGTCTGATTTGAACTATATCTACAGCATGAGAGATTCTTAATCATTGAGCAAAGAGCTTCAAAAAAACCCGTGAGTGTGAGAGTGGAGAGCACACATGAAATGAATGCATGCTCACACATCAAGTCTTCATGGAGGAGGGGCTCATGTCAACCAGGGCCGGTATGTATGATAAAAGAAGATCAAAATGTAAAACAACCTTAAAGACACGTCTCACGGACAGAGGAACCGTATATCAGGTGCATCTCCCCAACAAAGTGCATGCTGCGTGTGTCGCCATTGTAAATGAACGTGCACGTGCAAACACATCCTCACTTCAAAAGGTATAACCGTGAACATCTCCTTGAAATCAAATCTGTTTCTTGAATTACTATTTACAGTTGCACCTCTTCTGAAACCGACATGCGATGTATTGACACTGATTCTGTGATCACCTCTCCGTCTTTGTCCTCTCAGGCACGTCGGAGTCACGCGTGCTCTCCTGCATAACTTTTTGTAATTTCAAACCCCAGATTTCCGGGACCTGAAATATTTAACCATGCTTGCTGTTACCGCGGTAACCATAAGTGCCAGCACGTCATGCAGGTTCAGAATCGTACAGATGTTTCTTTGACGCTGCTGAAGTTCGTGCACTGAGTCCTGGGGGACTCCTTTGTTCAGATGACATCATCCTACTCGGATGTATTCATCCCAACACGAGGATGATATGAACATTGAGACGATACTAATCTGTCCACCGTCACAAGTTCTAACGAGAAGTATTTGAGTCACTGTCTCCTCCTGAACACCCTGATCATGTGGGTCAGTAACCCGGGAGCACGGCTAGATTGTGATCCATCGTACCGATTGTTCCGGTGCTGCCGCTGTGAGATAATGAGCCGTCAAGGTAACAATTAAGCCAGAGAAGAGCCTGTAGAGGTGTCTCTAAAGTACTCTTAACTTATGTGCATTCATATTTGAACAATTAGAAATGATGAGCGCATAGCAGGTGCTTCGGGGGCTGACCCCTCTTAATAATGTATACAAGATGTGTAGAGACGATGAGTATACGTATAGACTGTCTGTGCACACTAGAAAACTACACAATATTGCACTGTATTGATCACAATGTCTGTGATCAATAGAGTCCAAGAGGCAGAGCTTCTCTGTAGGCTCATGAGTCATCGTACACGGGTGGAGTAGATATATGCCCAGAGGTCTTTCACACCTGGCCACTTAAATGTAATTAGACAGAAGTCACAACATGTTTGGGAGGCACGACAGATTGCGATCGGGTTTCTCAGCATTCAGAATTCATCTTCGCACAAAGTTACTTTCTGGCGCTATCCTCTTCTATTGTTCACAAATCCTCAATTCCGGCCTCACTGCTGTCCTGAGCGTGACAATGGCATGGCTGTCGACCCGATAGGATGGTCTGTCGTGTGTGAGCTGCGACAGTGTGAGGCCTCTTATTACTCCGGCTCTATTATGTGCCGCTTTTTTAAGCAGTGGCCCAGTTGGAACCGCCGCTCTGCTCTCTGAAGTAGTTTCTGCTGGCTCGGAGCCAACGCCGAACAATGGGACTGAACTCTGCACGACTCGTTTACATTTGACGGTGTTCTCCCAACATCTTTATTTCGATTGCTACAGAGGTTGGTTGTGTTGCTTGGTTAGAAACACAGGGCTCTGATTTACACCCGCAGTTAATCTCGCATGTCTGCTGTGTGTAGATATCGATTTGTTCGTTGTGCGAACAGCTGCATAGTTGTTTATGGACAGAGAATTATTGTCTTTCGATACAGGAAGAGATTAGTCACGATTTAAACATTTTTAAGATGTCCATTGTTTTAAACCGGGATCTGCCTAACCTTTATATGTAGCAACCAATTTGACAAGAAGAAAGTGGCCAAGAACTACTCATCGAGTGTAATACGACTGGTTACATTTATTCACCTATCATAACTCATCTCCAATTCAAACCAGCATGTAGCGTGTCAATGGATTTTCTGTGTCAGATTTAAACACAGTGGATGTCTTTGGAGGCGATGCCAGTGTAAACCCAGCTATTATACACAAGATCAAAGCACTTTCATATTTGAATATTCCCACTGATACACACATACAACATATTCCTATGGAGGCTTTTGATCCTTCACACTGTGTTGTGACGCTACAGACCAGCTCCTACAGTGGGATGATGTCCGTGGAGGATTTCAGAATATTGGATCAAAGTTCAGTTATAACTTAATCACATCTCAACATTCATATTGCAGAGAGTGTGCAGAAGCCTCCGATGGAAAGTATTAAAACAATACGGCATACACCACCAATGCAAAACTCACTTCAGTGAACAAACTGGGGAGCCCAGGGCTTAAAAGCACAGCTGTTCAACTCCACATTGTCCGACTCGGCCATGAGCAAGACAACGGATGAAGTGAGAGGAGTGAAAAGACAGAAGGAAATAATCACTTCCGGATGGTGCAATGAACTAAACTATACGTGCAATATGCAAACACAGATGCACAGTGCCAACACAACACGTAAGCCCGGCAGACTCAGACTCATCCATATGCAAATGTGAGGTGGAGCAAGCGCAAGGAAGAGAGAGGAAATGAGTCTGAGCGAGAGCAGCACGGGAGAAAGGAGGGAGAGGGAGAAGGGGACCGCATGAGGAGGACACACCGCTCCTCTTACAGCATGAGGCGCTGCATTGAGGGAGGCTGCAGTGACGTGAGCGTCCATGGCGACAGATGACAGATGCCAGAGAGAGAGAGAGGAACGACAGCTACCTCTCAGACGCACGATGAGGAGGCGATAGCAGGCTGAGGAATGTTCTGTCGTGGGACAGATGGAGAGGAGTGTGACAGCTCCTTGCTAATGTTTCGCCATAGCTGTACTGACCCTGGTTGACTTTACTGAGGCAGCCCGAGTTGCAGAGGGAGCGGGCCGTCCCCGCCTCCCAGCAGCCCCGGCCCTTCATCCCACTCTCTGCAGGCCTGATCCCACTCCACACTCCCTGAGACGCAGCGCTGCCCTTGGCCTCGACATAATCCCAGCGAGAAGGGGGCAGAGGCAGCGGCTTGCCCTGCTCAGCATTGCAGCGTGCACACACGCGCATGCATACTCACACGCGGACACACGGCGCACAGACAGGGCAGCGATGCAGGCGCTCCCTGGCGTGAGTCCTATCTCCTCTCGTGCATCGCTTCGCTCGCTTCCGGAAACTCACGCGCACACGGGATACACACACTCACAGAGCTCGGCACATTTACAATTCTCCTCCACATGCTGCCCTCAGTGCAGCGCAGACTGGTGAAGGGAGGGAGAGGGAGGGAGAGGGAGGGGGAGAGAGGGGACTGAAGCAGCGAGCAGATAGAACTCTGCAGCCAGCAGTCATCAACACAAATAAGACCAGAATGCATTGCTGCTTTTCGTAGATAACTATTTCAGGAAATGGCCGAGATGGTATTAAGTAATGGATGTGTCACTTTCAAATGACACCACGAGGAGATTATGTAAAATGAGACACGGGGGATGACACAAATTCAGATTAAGTTTTAATATATCGACCCAGAGTGGTGTTTCTAAACCAAGGGAAAAGGTCAAATAAAACATCCTTCAGTAAAATGTCCATTTCCTCTTCTGTTGATTGACATGTCATTCCTCTGTTATCGTAATCTCTTCATAGTGCTGATCACCAGCTGCTGATGGACCACTTTAAATCTGATTATCTATATAATATATATATATTATATATAGATATATATATCAATATTACTGACAGTGTTCATATCACTACCATCCTGTAACTCAAGATCACCTGATGTACGGTTCAACTGTCGGTGTTGTTAGGCCCTCCGCTACGCTAGTCAAATAAAAAATGTAAAGCAAGCAATAATAAAAGATATATCAACATTTTTTATTTTACTTTTTGTGTTACACAGTATGAAGAGATGTAAGTTAATGATTTGTATACCACGTTGGTAATAATGTAGCTGTGTGATTATATGCTATTGTGACCATGATATATTAATATCTGAAAATATCTTTAGATAATTATATACAAATATTTAAAGCCAGATGAAGGGCTTGACGATAAACCAAATGTATCAAAATAGTCGTATTGTGCAGCCCCTACTAATCTAAATGTACCCCATCCCAGTATTTAGTGCATATACAATCTGAATCCCATGAACTTAAAATAGCAACAACAGCCACTGACATCTCATGTTGGTCCATCGGCTCAAACGCTCGAGGTTTAACTCTCGATACGGTAACTAATCCAGACAAACATATACAAAGAAAGCCAGCACAAGCTAGTACTGTGCATGCTACGTTCTGATGTGTTCAAAAACACATAGTTACATTTATCGACATTAACGTTGATTGTTTTAGATCATTTCAGACGTTATTGTTCAGCCTGACACAGACCATGCTATCGTGATCTTGTGTTTGAGTAGGTTATGAGCCGACTCTGACCTCGAGTAATAAAATATCCAGCTCCAGGGCTGTAAGTGAGGTGAGAGAAGTGCTGACGAGGAAAGATTGTTGGACGGTAAATAAATAGCATCCCCTAAATGTCCCGGGGCATGTTCAGCGGCGAAGCATGAAACCTCAATTAATTTCATACTTGACCTTCATCGTTTCTTTTCTTCAATACAGTTGAGCAAAGAGAACCAACACAGACTCTGTGTGGGCGATCTGGGTTTTATGTTGTATAGTCTGTTCTTTATTACATTCGCATTGAAAATGCGGAAGGTAATGTTTTGATCGCCGTGTATTTATTTATTTTAGTGCTGTGAAAAATAACGCGTTAACTCAATTAATTCAATTACAGGTTTAACTAGTTTTTTTTTTTAAACGCATTTAACGCATGCGCAGAATGAGCTTCCAATCCGTCTGTTGTTGGTCGTCGGGACGAAAAAAGTCACTTGCAAAATGAGCTTCCAATACACCACTTCAATCTGAACTCTGTCCGCTCTCATGCAGACGGTCTGTTCATCGGTAATGATCCTTCCGCAGGTTCACCTCCGGAAACCTTGTTACGACTTTTACTTCCTGTAGATCAGGGTCTCAACACGTCGATCGCGACCTGCCAGTCGATCGCGGCGTAGTGTCGGTAGATCGCATGACATTAAAGAGATTGGCCCGCCCCCTGACATGTTCTCTAGAGCACGTCTTTGTTCTTTTATTAAACTAAACGTCTGTTGTTGATCGTATCTTCACAGCAGCATGTCATTTCTGTCTCTTCGCGTTGCGTTAACACTTATCGATCTCCGTCTGGCGCGCCACAGAGCTCCGTGCGCGCGCATCGGGACCGAGCAAAAAAAGTCACTTGTCAATCTGTCCACCTTTAGATTGTATCATGGTGGAGTTAATGGTTGACAAACAAGAGAACAATGCTCTGTTTAACCCTCCTGTTACCTTTACATTTACGAACATATTTTACCCTCGGGGTCAATTTGACCCCAGCAATTAAAACCTCCAGAAAATTATTAGAATTAATATTGCTTCCCAAGTTTAAGTGTGAGGTACTTTATGTTTGTTTGTTGACTACCTAAATAGCCCTTTAAATAAATAAGAAAGTTGATATTTCTGATATGTTTGACACAGTGAAAAACAGCCTGGGGTCAAATTGACCCCAAAGAACACCGACATTAAACATTGAATGGGGTCAAATTGACCCGAAAGGTAACAGGAGGGTTAAACATTCTGTTTAGGATGAAGATGTATTAATGTTCCATATGGAAGAAAACTGCTAAATAACTGCTGAGTTGCAGCACCATTGTATAGAAGAATGTATAAATGTATATATCCGTCTTTTGTCATAAATCTCTATGTTCTCACAAAATATACCGAGAATATCGGTAATATGTGATTAATCATGATTAATCCACAAAAGCCTGTGATTAACCCGATTAAAAATTTTAAGCGTTTCACAGCCCTAATTTATTTGTATGCGTGTTACTCGCATAACTAAAAAAGTATTAAACCGGATCGCATGAAATTTGGTGGGATGATTGGTTATTATCCAGGGACCATTTGATTAGATTTTTGGATCGATCGGGTCAAAGGTCAAGGTCATGAAAAGGTCAAAATCTTCCTTTTACCATAGCGCGGTCAATTTTTATCCAATTGGCATGCAACTAATGCCAACATGTTCATCATTCAATGCCCAATCTTGTGATATGCGAAGGTATGCGCTCTACCGAGTGCCCATTCTCATTTTATCATAGCTCCTAATGTTAATATGCACATTGAGCTTCACTTTGTGTATGAAAATTATTGTCATAAATAAATCTGAATCCCATTTGGTGCTGAATAGTAAGTTAATGAAACTGAAATACCGCTGTATTTGATTTCACATTGTAAACCACTAAATGTCGTAATTACAGATGATTTTACAGTATCCATAGTTAGACTGTAGACTGTTAGAGGTTCAACACATGTTAACATCCTGTTAAAAAAATGGGTTTTTAAATTGCATTTCCATTTCAGAAGTTCAAACATTTCAACAAACACAGCACCCTAATTTCTAAATATAGAAATCCAATCCAATACAATATTATCTCCATGAGAGGGATCAACTTTAAAAATGCACTGGAATCTAAAGTGAAACCTAAGTTGCTCCAAAATATAAAATGATATTCTTTTAAAACCCTAAAGTTCAGCCCCCACATGTCTCTGTATAATTACTGGAGGACGCAGGCGAAGGGCAACGCACCTGAAGAACAGTTACAGCTTCATTAAGCCAATTACTGCGTGAAGACCCAGGAACCTAAACACTCCTCACAGCCTGAATGCACCGGGCTCATCCAACCCAGATCAAACCTCTCCAGAAGGAAGACATTTCATCAGGAACGTTACATTCTGAGTTTCAGACCTTTTAACAATATTATGCTGCATCAATCCCAGCAGCAGCGGCCATATAAATGTTATTGATCCATGCCGAAAGACCACATGATGTGTCACCGAGGCAACAGAAGGCCGCCTAAAGGACCGCCGCTCCTCTTGTTGCGATAACAACCCGCTCATCTAAAGGAGGTGGAAGATCTTTAATGAACCACAAGTGTACGAGTTGTTTCCTGTGTCCGCTGCACTGGTGGTAAGAGAAGAGAAACCGTGCATCAGCGGGAGGATTCAGTTACCACCAACAGCCACCATGCAGAGTCAAATTATCGTTGACGCTCAATATAATGAGGCAATGAACTCCGTCATCACCGACAAATAAACTCCAGTCCAGGTAGCATCTGTGTGCGCCAGAGAGAAGTGTGTGTCTGTGTCCTGGAGAAATGCTTCTGAAGTATTAACTATGAGCAATAACTTCAACCAAATGTTTCCATGGTGGCTGGCCAGCGCTGCGGAGACGAGCAGCGTGTTGAACCAGCTCAATGTCACGGATCGAAACAATAAAAGTCCATTTGGAAAGAGTCTGGTTTTAAAACTGAATACTTTTGTTACAACATGTGTAAACAAATAAGAATTGTAATGTTTTAAAACTTGCATTGCAGCTGAACAACCCCGACAAACCTGATTACCTCGGCCGGGCGTGAGCTTGGGGAGCGGTCATGTGTCCGGTCGTGTGTGCGACCGTGTGAGTCTGTGACCTCTGTGACCTCTGTGACCTCTGTGTGCTCCTCTGTGTTTCATGGATGTGGCCAACTTCGACCTTCTGCTGCAGCAAATATTTTGGACCCCAGTTATGGCGGCATGCTCACGGACCTCTCGTGGTAACGGTGACTCACACTTTCTCAAAACACCTTTCAATACCGGTTGTAAACGTCCCATTGACGGCCTCGGCTGAGTGCACCTTTCTCCGAGCAGCAATGGTTTTAATGGTGAGCTGCGGGTCCAGTTCCTTTCATAGCAACTGGTTTACTATAAGTCCACATGCGGCCTTGACTGGAAATGTCTTACATATAACCTGTTTAAGTGTTTTACTCCACCAAGGAGGTCATGTTATTTTGGTTTGTCAGCAGGATTACAGAACAACCGCCTTGCACTACATCTAACTAATTTAAGATTTAATGACCTGCCAGTATCTGGGTACGCAATTAATCAACCTCTCTCGACTGCTGTTGATGCAGAAAAGCTGCAGAGCGAGCGACAGGGAGAAAGTGTGTGTGTCAACTGTCTGGGCCACAATATAAGCGTGATAATATTAGAGCACAATATTTAAACATAATTATCTAGCTTAGACACACACACACACACACAGTATTTATATTTATGGTATTCTTCTGTTTAAAGTCTAACTGTCCAGACATCACTCACCTAGTGGTGGGACGTTTCAGAGACCATTCTACAAACATAGGCCCTTCGTGGTTTCAAAATATAGTAGGAATAGAAAAGAAAGAGGAGGAAAAAATTTAGATGTAGAAGAGAAAATGCCGAGCAGCCTTATGTTATAAAACAGGCAGCTAGCCCAGCAGAAACAGGACAAAGACTCTGGGCGTGATTACTTTCTAAAGTGAGAGAAGCAACAACAGAGACATAATGGAGTTTCAAAGAGCAAGTCAGATCGGTGGATGAGGAAGCGGGTGGCATGTAACTCCAAGATCGATGCGGGTGTAGTTCTTGGAGGGAGTGTGCGTTCAGAGGGCTCAAATCCATTATGAGACAACCAGGGTTTGACTTCACAGGGACACTCGGCTGTTACATTCAGAGGCAAGAGACACACGTTGAATGTGGCTGGCAACAAAGAGAAAAGAAACCCAGAGGATCATTAGGACTAAACCTTCGACGGTCAGGTCACACCCCTCTCCTCCACAGCCACTCATCTGGGAGTTAGGTTTGATCCTCACCTTTAATGACCAAATAAAACACCTGTGCAAAACCTCCTTTTACCATCTCAAAAACATCTCCAAACTCCGCCCCAGTTTAACCACGTCAGATGCAGAGAAGCTCGTCCATGCGTTTATCTCCTCTAGGCTGGACTACTGGAACTCCCTCCTCACTGGGATCACTGGCAAGAACATCCCAAAACTGCAATACGTCCAAAACAAGCGCTGCCAGGATCCTGATGAGAGTCCGGCTCCCTGTCTCATTACGGATTGACAAAGTCTTACTACTCACCTATAAATGCAGAAATGGACATGCACCTCCCTCATTACTCCCCAAACCTCCACCCGCACCCTCAGATCTACAAACAGCTCGCTCCTTCGGGTCTCCAACACCAAGCTCTGCACCATGGGCGACCGGGCCTTCTGCTCAGCAGCGCCCCGCTTGTGGAGCAGTCTCCCTGACCACAACACAGACACTGGACTCTTTTAAGACGGGCCTAAAAACCTTTTTACTCAGGAAGGTGTTTATGTCTTTGAGTTGAGTTCTATGACATGTTTTCATTATAGTTAGTTTAACCCTCCTGTTACCTTCACATTTACTAACATATTTTACCCTCGGGGTCAATTTGACCCCAGCAATTAAAACCTCCAGAAAATTATTAGAATTAATATTGTTTCCCAGGTTTAAGTGTGAGGTACTTTATGTTTGTTTGTTGACTACCTAAATAGCCCTTTAAATATATAAAAAAGTTGATATTTTTTATATGTTTGACACAGAGAAACAGCAAATTGACCCCAAGGAACACCGACATTAAACATCGAATGGGGTCAAATTGACCCGAAAGGTAACAGGAGGGTTAAACCATGTACTGGCTCTGTGGCACTCTGAGATTCTTGGATGAAGAGTGCCTTACAAATATAATCCATTGTTATTGTTATTAAAGACTAACTCTGATAAATTGTTCTCCATCTCCCTCGTCATCGGGGACCGAGCTGATCGATCAAATCAATCTTTGCCGCCACGCACTTTTGCATCCAACACCAACAAGGACATGTGGTTTGAGACTCGGCCGATCTGCAGCAGAACTAACTGACGATAAGCATCTGTCATTTCACGACATCTTTTACCGAGCTCACAAAGTAGTGCAGGTGAGAGACTGCAGTACGTTAAACAGGCTGTTTGCTCCATTTAGATTAATATACTATAGGGTTGAATCTCAGCTTAATTTCTATAAATCTGTCATCATTATACATGTGTGACTTTATGAGTGAATCATTATCTATTACATGTGGAGTGATGCTACACAACCAGCACCAGCGGAACTCCTTCAACCCGAGCCTCCTGCGCAGAGACATGAAACCATTTCACAGTGGGAACATGTACGAGAGCAAAACAATGAATCAGATACAGTAATCAACAATGTTTCCATTCACTGCTAACAGAGAAACGTGTTACATGTCAGATATTTACTTTATTTAATAATCCATATTTTTTTATTATCACCTGAATGAGCTCTGGGCAGAAGTCTAACATTGAAACATCACTACTATCCTAGATGTATCTACTACCATTCAGCCAAATATTCACCAATATATTGTCAAATAAGCTGCGATGTATGAACACAGCTGCATCGAATCATTTAAATGCATGCACACAAACATGGACCCACATTCCTGAGCATAACGTAAATGGAAGAAAAGCCGGATACTTACAAGAGGAAAACTGCGCCTTATCCCGTCTCTATCGCTCCCTCCAGACTCTCAGGACAAAGGCAATGTGTGAAGCAAAGAAGCGAGTGAAAAGGGAAGAGTTGGAGAAAGCAGTAGGTCATTCCATTCAGGACTAAAAAAACCCCGCTGGATGAAAAGGAGAGGAAATAGCTTCCTGAGGGGGGAGGAGAGAGAAAGAGGAGGGGGCGGGAAAACCAGACAGCGAGAGAGAGGTTGAAAGAAATAGGAAGAGCTGGTGCCGGAGCGAGTGTGTAGGGGGGAGACAGAGAGAGTCAGGACCAGGAGGGACGGGGATGAAAACAACGCTTGTTGAAGGAGGCTGTCATAATATCCTGTTTCAGGACCACGGACAGAGCGCTACATTGTTCGGCAAAGTGAAATAAAACTAGAGAAGAAGAATAACAGGATAAATGTCAATATCTGAAGTAACTGAACCCCCGATAAGTAAATCGTGTGACGACCGGTTCGCTCACACATCACCAGAGTCGGTTCAAGTGATCTGTCCCCCAAGGACAGTCAGACTGACGCACTGGATGCGGATGCAGATCAACGCACTGTTTGAGAACTCAAGATGCACATTCAGCTTGAATGCTGGCACATCTGGGCCAGGTGCAGGAAGAGAGAGAGAGAGAGAGAGAGAGAGAGAGAGAGAGAGAGAGAGCACCTTCTCTGGATCTGTGGCTGCTGGTGTTATCGCCTCCCTCAGCTGCATCGGACTGAACTCAGCTACACGCAGAGAAACCACTACCTGGATGACTCGTTCCAGCATTTCTATGAATTTCTCCACCATCTTCCTCTCAAGCTTCACAGTTTCCACACAAAAAAAAGAAGAAAAATCACCATCCAACTGGTGATGAATTCATATCGGAGCGAATGTCAGGCTCGCAAATTCAAAGCAGCACTGGGACTCTCAGTGACTCGACGGGCTGTGAGCTCCACTTCACCAACATGGGCAGGAACCAGGCAGCACAACACAGGAGGAGGCGGTGAAGGGAAGGCAAACACTGCCACCTGCTGGCCGTTCGCCCCAAACTGCAGGCGCTGGCGTCAGCGCGCTGTGATAAATCCAATCTGAACCTCAATCAGAACAAGGCGCACTCGTGGAAGGACACGCCATTTCGAAGAGAGGTCTTGTGAAGAGAAAGGCTGCAGACCCCAGCGCCGAGGACAAATGCAGGGAAGTCCTTCAGGGTTCATGTCAGTGGCACACAGACAAAGAGCGACTTGAGATTCGAGTTAAAACAACATGCTTAGATGAAACCTGGAGATGTTAAATAAACAAGCTACATCAAGGTTAGCAAGTTCTAACTTTGGCCTCCATCTCCACACATGGCGGGCCCTGGGTGGACGCCATGCTCCTCCTCTGTGCTGAGCACATGGATACGAGCGCTTTCCTCCTGAGGGGAGGTTCATGAATGTCACTGATCCATGTTGCCTTGCAGGAAGAAATGCTATGAAAGAGCCCGACGGCAAAATGATAGTCATTCTTTTTTTGCGTGAAACATTCCTCTCACTTGCATTAACAGATCGTTTTCTGTAGACGGACTCACGCAGTGTCCCTTTTCTCACATTCTCTCACTAATAGATTAGCTGTGAAAGTAAATTGTCGACAAAAATCCAAAGACACACCTTTTGTTACTAACTCAAAGCTTTAACAAAATGCAAACAACCGTTCCATGAAAAAAAAGGTCACATCCATGGCCGGCAATCATCGCACTGACGCAATAATTAAACAGATTTAAGGTTTTTTGTCAAAGTATTCAAGAGGTTCTTAATGACAGTATTGAAATATACAAGGTGCCTTGAAGGCAACAGAGAACCAGTGTTTATGTTTTTTCTTGCAGTCAAATCTCAACAGTTTGCTAAGCATGATGGGATGAAAAGCATCGGTTTACAGTTGCTATCGTATCACATTTGGCCTGAGAACAAGTTGCCTCATATATAAACTGTATCAGGGAGAGCTGACGGTCACCTCACTAGATTTCAAACAAATGCAGTAAATGTTTTCCTCAAATTGAAAGAGTGCACTTGTATCTGTATATTCTGCTCCTGATAAAAAGTGTTTTTTGAAAAGTGAAAGGTTTGTTCAACACATAGCTGAAGTAAACACAGCAGGAAATTCATTTAGAGGGGACAGTTTATAAATATAAGAAAAAAACATTATTTTGTGGTGGATGTACTGTAGCATCGTCACACTGTAGTTCATCTTGACACACACACACACACACACACAGTAATTCAATAGCCTGTGTTAATCAAATCCTTTGCCCGTCCAGGGTCGAAAACACCTGCAGACAACAGTGATCTCAGTACTATATACATACGCCCAGGTTATCAGGACAGCGCCATCCAATGTTTACACAAAGTATAACAGTTACATTTCCGACACCATATTTGGCTCTTACAGCCTGATCTTTTCAAAATTAAAATATACCAACATTACTATCTTGCTTACTGGCAGTGGTGAACAGAAAATAACTCACATTGTCCCACAGTCTATATTTAGTGATCTGACTTTCTAATTGAGGCCAGAGGTGATCACATGGTGATGCATATGTCAGTCTCTGTAGGCTTAGGGTTAGACTGCAAACGACTGGGGCGGAGAGGCTTTGGGATGATGCAAGAGTTAAAAGTGAAGCCAACAAGTCCTCCGAGGCTTTTCCCACAGCCTTTGACCTGCAAAACCTAATACAACCATATAGAAGAAGAATTCCCCTTGGAAAGGAGAGCGATCTGTTGTCAGGCTGAATGGAAGCCCAGTTTCCACAGTGTACCATTAGCATATCCCAGTTTGTTGTCCGACTCCCCTGAGCAGACGGCGCTGCCCTCTCCCGGCTGCTCCTGGAATCTGAATTACATTAAAGAAGGCCGACGGGAGAGGAAACAGCAGCTGGGCTGCTCGACCCGTGCTGGACACGCCTTTCACCTTGGATCTTGGAACTAACTGTTATGCACTCCTGTATGTTTACCCAAGATCCTATCAGCCCTGACTTTATTTACTAAGGTCACATTCTGAACATGCATGTCCTGCCTCCTGGGAGTAGTCCACTCTCACAGCTTGCACTTAGACTCCTAAAAGCATTCCCGGTGTATTATATGTTCAGGGTTCTTACACATTTTGACCAATAGATTTCCAGGACTTTTCCAGGACTTTAAACCAAATTTCTATGACCAAACTGAAATCTCAGTATAAACATGAAAAATGTAAAAAAAATTGTGCATACACCGGCTAATATTTTGAGCGTCTTTCTTTAAAAAACAAATTAATTATTTCAAACTCGGCGTAAATGAACACGTGATTATAACACATTTCCATGACTTTTCCAAAACTTTTATGATTTAAGTTTTTTCCATGACTTTACCAGGCCTGGAAATGACCATTTTGAAAATTCCATGACTTTTCCAGGTTTTCCATGACCGTACGAACCCTGTATGTTCCATGTTAGAAGCTGCCCCTTACCGGACTGATCGTTCATCATGCGGATGGCTTTGGCTTTAGCCAACTCCAGTGCCGTGACCCATCTCTGTCGCTCCACCTCTGTGCTGGCCTTCAGGTGGTAGGTGCGGCCGCCACTGCTCAGGACAATATTGCAGGCGTCTTCTGTGTCGATGTGTGCCGTGGCCAAGTTGATCGTTCCGCGGCACGTATGGGCCATCTCCGCCTGCGTCCTGCGATGAAATAACAGGGAGAGAAAGAGACAGGGAGAAACAAGAAAGAGCTGAAGGACTTTTATTGTCAGTTCGAGTGCTGCAGGTAGGTTAGTACAACTGGCATTCCTATGGCAAATACGCACAAGCAGGGAGGCAAGGAAGGACAGAGAAATGCCACAGATGATATCAGGGTTCACTTTGAACGCCATGTGGAAGCACTTGGTTATTTCAATTGCACAATCCTCCATTCACAATACCTAAACATGAATTAGTGGCTGTTCAGGGCCTGTCTGCCCTGCTGCAAGTGTGCTGAATTGTGGGTATTCTGTGTAGCCTCTACTGACACCAACAGTTGCAAAGTCAGTGGCCCACAGTGTAGATAACAAGGCCATTGTCTGCCTCCAAGCCTCCGCAGCCAGCAAAACCAAACAACGAATAACAGCGTGAACAAAGAGAGAACAGAGTGTTAAAAAACAGAGAGAGATAGCGGGGAAGAGAGCCAAAGCAGCAGAGCAAGAGATTAGAACAAAGAGCGAGGGCAAGAGTGGTGCACGGCTACCGGACGCACGGTGCAAGTCTCAGCCAGAATGTATAAACCGCATGTTGACATAAACTGACACCACCGCAGCAATGTGAATACTGTTGTACACCGTCCAAAACCAGCATTTAATCAGCATGAATCATGTCATGTCTGAATCAGATTATCGGGAGGAAAGAGTCCCGGAGAGATGTTTGGTGGGAAGCTGAGCAGAGTGTGTCCCACAGGGAGCTGAGCGTGTGCAGCTCTCCAGTCCAGCCACAGACAGCTGATGAACAGCCTCAACCAGAGAGCAATAACACACGCTGTGCTGGTTGTTTTCAAATGAAACACGTCCTCAACCCCCAGTGTCACACGGTTGCCCGTCTTTATGAACGGCCACCTTGAAGCATGCAGCCATGCAATCAATCATGTGGCTGCTTCTGTCTGCGGGCGCTCACGGCCGTTCATCCGTCCTCAGGGAGCTCTCCCTGCCGCGAGCAGCTCGACACCGTCGACCCGACCCAGTGTCTGGAGACACTGACGAGGGGGCCGCCGCCTTATGAAGTCGGAAGTTGAAGTGCCTTTTAAGTTTCTGCCCGGCCGTGATTTCCCTCACACGCTGCCTCTACCGGCTCGAGTCGAGTCGCGTTAGTGCTAATCCAGAACAAGCGGTTCGGCGTGCCACTCGTCTGCCGGGGCGCCGTACTCATCAGTCGTGTCGACGAGATCGCACAGGGGGGGGGTATGAAGCCGTGCGCAGCCCCAGTTCGCAGCCTCCCGGGTGGAAGTGGGTCCGTAAACTGAGTGTGCCGCTGACGAGTAAGACGAGACCCGCACCGATCGCTCTGGCCCTGTGGGAAGGCGAGGCCATGCAAAGGCCGAGAAATACACAGTCGGGGAAACGACAGAAGCTGGGGAAGAGAGACGACAGGAGCGTTAAAGCACGATGTAGTCAGGGAAGGTGAGTGGGGGCGGCTGAGGGCAGGAGCCAGGAGAGCATCGCTTTACCTGTCAGTCCCCAGAGCACATATCCTCATAAAACACAAGTCCACCGATCTGGAGCATGTAATGACAGAACAACAACCGGTGAACAACACAGGACAGACGGCCGTACGCATGAGGAGACACACACACACACACACAGAGGAAATAGCACACAGTACCCAGAGCATGAGAACGTCGAGAGGTTTTGTTGTGGCAGGGGGCTGAACTATCACAAGACATGGAGGGAGAGAGCCAGAGAGACGCGCTGAAGACAAAGAGGAAACATGAGAGACGGAAACCAAAGCAGGGATACAGCAACGCGGACAGCATGACACGGCGAGCTGAAACAATGAGATGATGAGAACGCTCTCTTTGATGTCACTGTGCTGCTCTCATCTTGACATCAAAACACAAAGACCGCACAGGGACTATTGTACACACACACACACAGGTGTAGCCTTGTGCTTAGACCGACTAAGAGCACAATAACAAGATCGGATCGCGACGTCCGCCTCTCGCTGCGGTCATTCTCCCGGTGCGCCTCTCTCACCGGGTCCAGGCCCGGCTCGACCCTGCAGCTGGGAACAAGGAGCGCTGCCTGCACCAGGAGCCGAGTGTGCCAGCAGTAACACAATCACCTGGCTTTCCAAAGGGACACAAATGGAATTGAACCCCCATGAGCACTTTAAACTGATACGATCTGGTTACGATCCGGCAGCTGAGAAGAAAACATGGCCGTGCCACAAAAGTCAAGGCTGAATCCGCTGAGACGGCAGCTCCGATTGCAGTCGAAGCTTTAATACCTCGTCACCTTCCCCGAAGCACCAAGCGGGATTAACTTTCCTTCAAGAGTATTACAATCGGGAGGAAGAGTCAATTAAGAAATTAAAAATGAAAGAAGTTCGGTGTGAGAGGGAGGACAGAGATGGTGTCACGTGTCCTGATGATCTAAAGCAGACGAGACACGAGGCCGATGTGGGGTAAAAACAGCCCGCCTTGCAATGTCAGGGCCAAGAGTAATCAATAACAAGTGCAATGTCGAATCTCTGTAAAACTCATTATACTTTAACAGGCCCGAGTGCTGAGTGCGTCAGTCTGCCACCAGAGTAAGAGCATTGATTATGGCCCTCCGCCGCCCTTTGGCTGCCCAGCAACAAGTTAAAAAATAAAAATATACACTCTTATTAATCCCGAAGGGGAAATTAGTTCTCTGCATTTAACCCATCCTTAGTTATTAAGGAGCAGTGGGCTGCGGTGAAGCGCCCGGGAAGCAACTGGGGGTTCAGTGCCTTGCTCAAGGACACTTCGACTTGCAACTAATGGGGAGAGCGGGGATCGAACCCACAACCTTGCGGTTGCGGGACGGCCCTCTTACCCCACTGAGCTACAGCGACAGCTAGAGAACGCCGCCGCTGCTCAGCAGGTCTCGGGAATGAAAGGGATCTCTCAGGTTATTGGTTAGAGCGCTGTATGTCAGTCCCTATTGATTTATCAGTGATATAAACTGATCCTTTAAAAAGGGCAAACACACTGAATCCTGCAAATCAAACAACTGGTCAATGAATGCTGGGCTTCCTCTAATGCGACATGTCGCTGGGCTTTAAAGTGCAACCTCGAGCGTAATCAATAATGTAGCGTCCATCAAATATATGATATACTTACATTCACTGATTCAAAGGGACATTATTTAATCCTTAAAAAGGGAGCGACATGTATCAAACACGACAGAAAGACTGAGAGTGTTGTCGCACACAAAGTGTAAAACACGACTGAGCGTAAGTGCTGTCATCGTGAGAGGTAATCGGAAAGCTGGTTCAAACCGGCACGTTCTCTGAATAATTGTCTCATAATTGTAGGACGAGACAAATAACGTTCTGCAGAACACAAGAATCACTTGACGGTTTAATTCACAGGCTGTCACATGTGTCAGACTGAGACTCTTTCAGGAGGCGCACAAAGACCGAAGTGGAGGAGAGAGCTTCCCCGTGTCGGTGCTACCTTTGACTTCAGGGAATACAACCCCTCACTTCATAATGGACTATTAATAGAGGGAAGAGGCAACAGGCATCTTTCCTTTCACGGCTATCTCTGGCTTCTATGTCTACGTGTCAGAGACAAGAGAAGACAACAGAGCGGTGTGTACAGCACGGCATGAACTGGGCTCTGGATGTGGTTTCCAGCGGATTGTTCCACAAGTACAATCGGTGAACCGCGTTCAAATCTAAATATTCATATTTTAGGAAGTCACTTACTTTCTGTTTGACAGTTGGAACTGTAAGGAAGCGAAATGAGTCAAAACGTTGTCAGAGGAGTCGAACTGAAAACGAAATACTGACAATAACTCAGTGAATGCCTTCCTTCTTCACAGTCCATTATGCCCCCGACTTTTGAAAAGACAATTATCCTTGAGGAATCTGCTTTGTGTCACTTTCATCATTTGTATTACTGCAAGCAATTACAGTTTGCATTATCATATTTAGCGAGATTTTTGTTGTTGTCATATCTGATTTGTGAGGGGAATTTTAACTTTTCAGCCAGCTCGGACAAACAGGACTGTCAGTCGATGAAGGTTAACTCCAGGGGGGGCACCTTCATTCTGCCGTGAACCATTTAATTAGGAAAAGTGGGTCAGACTGTATAAACAACTGCAACGATATCTCTCCTTTCATAGGGACCACACACAGGTGCTCCAGGGCTTCTTGGTTAGGCAATAGGCATCATTAATTGTTTCATACGCGTCTCATCAGGCAAAATATTAAAAATGTGGGTTTACTGATATTCTGGGAAACGGAGACTCTTTGGAAGTGAACTTAATGAGAATGAGTACGTTTAGAGAGGTCAAAACGCTCGTGTGACCCAGAAGGCGATACAGCAGAGTATTTCAATGTTGCCGAAGGCACGAAAGTTAAAGCAAGAAGGATGGTTGAACATGCAAGAAGAGCCCGGAAATGAAAGCAATGACAAGTAGCGCCTCTCAGCTCCTCTGTGACTAAAGGATCACAGTTCAGAGGCCGGCTCGCCGGGTGGAAGCCCACACTGCTGTCCCCTGAGACCACGTCACAGGTAATGCACCTGCTGTATTCATATTAGATTGTCATGAATATGTTGTTGCTGCTGTTGAGGAAATGCAGATTGCAGACATTTCATACTTTCAATCAACAAAACTCAATTAAAGTTGCTCATATAACCTACACAGTCTAATAATCACACCTCCGCGATACACAGGAGTCACACTGCCGTCACGCTCCATGAGGCCGTTATAGCGTCGTAACACCTGTGGTCACGTGACTCCCTCACGCGAAGAAGCACCTGAGCCACAGGTGTTGTGCTATTGTACAGCTCACGTGAGCAACTGCGTGATCAAAGTGAAGACATTGTTAATAATAATAATAACAATAATAATAATAATATAAATAAATAATACAAATAACAATGACGAACATCTCTCGCATCCAGTCATCATTCTACGTGACTTTGGCTCAGTAACGTTTGTTTAATTAATTAATTTAAAGAGAAATGATTTTTTTGAAAGACACGATGTTCAAAACTCGTAAAATGTGCATGACTTGTCTAACGTAGAGAGGTCCGTGTGTCCGAGGGGCGGACCGGCGGACCGGCGGAGGCTAGCTAGCTACCGTCGGTCCCAACTGTCCCAACGGTCGCCACAAGTCAAGTTAACGAGCCGGACGCCGTGTGGCTCATTCACCGGGTCCGCCACACGCAGCCACTCAAAGCAAAACACTTATGTGCGCGTGGAGCAACCGGTCCGCCGACGGGGTCCGGTTGACAGCTAGCTGTAGCCGGCTGCTCGCCAGCTGCGATGCCCTGAAACGCGACTCTCCCGGTGGGCGCGAACTGTGACACAACATCGCTCGTGCGTCTGGAAACATGTACCTGTAATACGACAGCAGGCCGTTGCTGAGCACGAACCATCGCCGCTGGTATCCCTTCAAATAGTTGGTCCACTTAAAAAGCCAGCCTTTGTAAGTGTCCGAGCCCGGAGCCGGGGCCGCGGCAGAGGCGGACGCCGAGCCCTTCCCTTGCTCGCTCATCCTCCGCCGCACGCACGCCGAAGGATGCGGGATGAACCAGGGACAGCGGAGGACAGCGGGGACGGGGACACTACCCCACCGGGACACGGCGACCGGGGCTGAGGACGACGGCACTGACGGAGGCGCTGGCCCAGCTCTAGGGCGAGAGAGAGACCACCGTGAACCCCGTCTCACATGACACCGAGGGAAGGAGAAGTGATGCCAAGACGCTTCGCCGATGCAGACTGCAGAGGATTCAGAGCACAGAGCTGCAGCGGATAGAGAGGCCCCCCGCCTCCGGCTCCACGGGGGGGGGGGGGGGAGCACGGCTGTCTCTAAAGCCGCCGGGGCGTCTCTGTCCACGGGGACAAACAGTTTATGGAAGTCGTTTCGGAGGAAGCAGCCGCTGACCTGGCCATTCACAAAGTGTGGATGTGAATGGAAATTGCCGCTCTATCATCGCGAGTCTATGATTTCAGACGTGCACCACGTGATGTTGTTATCCAGACATCCCTAAACATTTGACATGCGGTGTGGCTGCTGATTTCACACACGATACAGGTCACAGGTGAGTTGGTAGATGGAGGACGCGGACATGTCTGTCCTTCTGTACACATTACATCTATTGCACCTGTCCATCCTGGAGAGGGATCCTCCTCTGTTGCTCTCCTGAAGGTTTCTTCCCTTTTTTGTTTCCCCCTGAAGGGTTATTTGGGAGTTTTTCCTGGTCCGATGCGAGGTTTTGGGGCAGGGATGTCTATGTGTACAGATTGTAAAGCACTCCGAGACAAATTTGTAATTTGTGAAATTGGGCTATACAAATAAACTGAATTGAATTGAATGTTGTAACGCACATAATCAGCATCTTGTCATCAATCATCTTCTTCATCGTATCATTAATAGTAAATAAACATTAATTCAGTCAGATGATGAGTTATATGATCAGTGGCACATGGGAGAAGTTTGCTTTCTGCCTTTGGTTTCAAATGAACCCTTTTTTGGCAGAATGGCAAACGTCCCCCAAGTGATGTTCAGAGGGATCCTTATGTTGATTCCCCACAAGGTTGGATTATTAAGCAGGCCAAGCAGGAAACTGGCCAGGGCCCCAGACTGCCCCAGGGCCACTGCTGATTCATCTTGAGTAGCTAGTTTTGTATTATGACCTAATCTTAAAACTGAATTTAAAATAAAACAAATCCTAAGAACATCACTATTTCAGTGTATAATGTGCTTGCATGGTGGATATCACCAAATAAAACTATTTAATCAAAATGACCACACACGCATTTGCAGGCAGGGCCGTAGATATGGTGAAGGGGATTGATAAGGGCACAATAACAACGTGTTGACCTCGACTCCATAACTGGTTTTAATATGGGCACAGGAGAGGGAGATTAACTACTCAGTTCATTTTATTATTTGCTTTCACAGTATATTATTGAATCTTATTATCACTCTGCCACCCTACATGTTGAGTGCACACAATGCATTGTAAACATCTAATAACTGCAATGGGTTCAATGCTTGATGTCTCTGACTGGCTGCTGATAGCATCGCTTTACCACCGGGTGGCAATGTTGTCCAAATGATCCCAATGTGACGCAATTGTATTACAGGATTGTAAAGTCACAGAGTAAGGTTGCTGTGCTCAAATGCATTTAATATAATAAAAAAACAGGATTACTCACAGTAACATTACAGTAAAAATAAAAACAAGTAATATTCCTGATAAAAAACAGTAGCCCTTTTTATTTGGAAACACGCACACAGACACACTGATGAGAACTCATGCTACACACAGTTGCTGCTACATACTGTATATCTTTCTTTTCTTTTTTTACTAGAAAAAAACAAACACCATCTGCCCTGATTGAAGGGTTCAACACTACATCTCGGAGAAAAATCATGAGCTTGTGTTCACATCACATGCCAGTGAACGACAACTACATTCACTCCACGCAGCTGCTCATTACAGTGTCAGAAAAACAGGTATTACAAAAATTAAACACAATATCAAATGTTCACATCAGTGCAATTAAATCCTGACCCGCTGGCTCTACCAACAAAAACATGCAAGTCAATAACTCCATGAATCACTTATCTACAATAGGTCTGCTTACGTTCAGCCCTGTTCACAAACTAACTGAGCCTAATCATATGAATAAGCAACTGTTAATCTCACAACATGACCAATTCTGATACTATTCAGATATACTGATATGAAAGCTTTATTCAGGTTCCCGTGTCTGTGATTCACTCGTGTTTTGTGGAAATCATTAAGCTCTGCCTCCTTATTTCTGCAGGATATCTAGGAGTGGATAACATCTACTATATGTGAGGCATTTTTAATATAATGTGGGGGTACATATAGTCAGCCAGGACATCACCGTGAGATTGTATTGCTCCTTCATAATCCAGTATCGACATTGATCTCTTATCTTGCTGTCTGTCCTTTGCTTGCCTGAATGTCAGCTATCAATCATGTCTCCCTGTCTCTCCCTCCCTCCCTCTCTCTCTCTCGCACACACACACACACACATATAAACATCCAAATTGCATGCACAGGTTCTATTTTCAGGCTCTGCAGCCTCCTGCAGGTCGCCAGTTCCCTGGATTTAATGTATTCATCAGAAACAGACACTGAGTGTGGGGGGGGGGGGGGGGAGATTAAAGCCCCACTGTACATCACAAAAGGGACTGCAGCATTTTCTGTAGCAAGACAACCTTAAAAACCCTTTTGCCTGAACAAACAGCTTTCACCGTCGGCCAATTTTGAAACGGGGACAAAAATAAATGCAGGCTACTTTTCAGAATCTAAAATTAAACTCCATCTCATAATGAGTGGATGCTGTCGGATAATCCCCCCCAGAAGTGAAGCATTGACTATTTTTTGCCCCAAATGATTCTCATCATCTTCCCCACTAACCCACAAAGACCATTTTAATAAGTCAGATATGAGCGTCTGTTGTTGACCTTAATGAATATTACACATTCCAATGGAAGACTCCATGATATTGCTGCCTCTCCGGTTTGAGCCTCACAAACAGGCAACCCTCAAGAAGACCTGCCGCTGGATCATTTGGGAAGCACAGCCTCAAGTGAGTAGCTGTCTTGATGTGACAAAGAACTACTGTGCTATGCTAGTTGTATTGGTTCCCACTGCGTTCTCTCCCACCTCCTTCCTTTCATTTACACATTTGGCAGAATCTGACGAGGAAGTGGTTGGATGACCATGTGTGACATTTGAGTGTCTTTTACAGCGCAAGAGACTAATAAACCTCCTTGTGAAAAATCAGCTCAGTAAAGCAGGAGGCCACAGGGTATTTTTCCAGCCATTTAGATAAAGTTATTTTATTCTCCACTTCCGTTCCACTCCTGAGGCGAGAGGGCCGGAGAGAGCTCTCGGGGTCACATGATGGTGCAGCGGTTCCTCTGTAGCGCCCCCTGCAGCCGGATGGCGGTGTGGTTCTGGCGCATGCCTCGTGACACGGCGATGCCCAGCAGCTCTTTGAAGAGCAGGACCACGTGCCAGTTGAACTTGGCAGAGCACTCCACATAACCACACTTCCAGGTCTTCTTCACCAGGACGGACACCGCCCTGCGAGGCATGAACCGCTGCCGCTGCAGATCTCTCTTGTTGCCCACCACCAGGATCGGCACCTCGCTGCTGCTGCCTTCCCTGCAGGAGCATGGGAGAAGTAAATGAAGGTTGATTTGTTTTTTTTAAAGCATTGTTATCCTTTTGGTGCTCGTCACGGTGGGCGGCTCGGCATGTGTAAGATGTCTGCGGGCAGTTTTTTCCTTCCTTCTGAGGTGTGCGGGGGCGGACTGGAGGATGAGAGCTCACAGGCTCGAGGGGCCTCCCACCGCACGCTGCAGCAACTGCTGAACGCCATTGTGAAGTGTGAAAATGTATAGCAAGCCAGATGTAGAAAAATACAGTAGTGACGTGAAACGTGTATATTTTAACATATTTGTTACAGCGATATAGAACAAAGAAGCTGCCAGAGCGACTCGTGGGATGGATTGTACAGCAGCAGGAAAGAAGGAAACCTCATTAATCAGACTTCTTACATTTAAATTGATTTTTACTTCGGCTTTCTGTTTGGTTAAGTGCCAAAGTCAACAACGCTGGGACCTTTAATGATTGTTTTTTCTTTTTTATGCACATTGTAATTGAATTTGCAAGTCTGCCTTCAGAGAGGAAAGACACAAAGAGAAAGAAGCCCCCGAGCTGAAGGGCGTGACGATGCAGGGTTGAAAAAAACATCACAGCAATCAACTCACTTTTCACCTTTTCTCACGTTGTGCTCACATGATAGACTTAAAAATATCTTCCTGCGTACTGTATTTGTGTGAGTGTGTGTGTGTGCATGCGGCTCTGTGTGAAATTTGAGGGAAACTAAGCAGGAGTGACAGAGCCTCGTCCTCATTGAGCTGAAGAAAGGCTTCATGCTTTAGAGGCTCAGCAAACAAGTTGATTCTCGTTCTGAACGGATTTAGTCAGCACAACAGTATTTTAAAAATATATTAAATATATATACAATTATTTATAGTTAAACCCCGATGGGTTAGAGCTTAATAGGAACAGCATCCATTATTCATAATTCAGTTTATAAACAGTATCTGTCCCTTCTCTGCTCTTGTCGTTTCTTCAATCATCTGGCTGCAGAGTGTGTTCCTATGTTTACACATGTCTCTTGTTTTTTTTTTTCAATCCACCATTCCTTCCCCGGCTGCGGGTGATAATGGGCCCATACATGTACACATCACGGCAACGCATTCACGGCCGCAGGAAGGTGGGAAGGAACAGTGGCCGTGGTCATGTAAGCAAAGCAGCACAAACAAGGCTACTCGTTGTGCTCTTTCAATATGTTAATGCGTTCAGGTAAACCAACAGTGAGGATGATGGAGCAGCTCTGGGCCTTTTCTTACTACTTGGGTCCTTTTATTGTTATTGTATAAAGTCAAAGCCAGCCAGGAGACCTTTCCCTCTGGTTCTCAAAAACCAGAGTTCCTGTCTTATAATGCTGTCATCAACAAAACAACAAAAGCAGAATCTGAGAAATCGTGAGTGACATTTCCAAGCAATGCCAGGATCAAATGTCATGATCAAATGCCATGATCAGATGTCTTGACTGTCAGGATGCAGAGAGGAGTGCTGAATATAAATGGATCACCACCAGCAGACTATCACTGTCACCCGTGGCTGTACAGCTTTGTGGCGGGCTGTACCATCACACGGTGTCTCCAGGCGGATGACAAGGGGATTTCAATAGAAATCCCTAGTGAGTGTGAAGCGGCTATAAGTCATTTAGTCGTGCGTCTGACCAGCTGAGAGCGAGCGGCCGGCCGTACCTGTGTTCCACTATTTGCTGCCTGATCATCTTGACGTATTCAAAGCTCTCCACGCAGCAGATGTCATACACCAGGATGTAGGCGTTGGCATTGCGGACACCTCTGCAGCGCAAATCCAGCCACTCCTAGCAGACAGAGAGGGAGAGAAGAACAGAAATGTACACACACACACGTACCGTGAGAACCAGAGACGCTTGTTGTTCAAGTCAAAGTCCGTGCAGCACGTTGGTCCAGATTGAAATATGTCGTCAATAACCACCGGACAGATTGCTATGATCATTTGTACAGATACTCATGGTGCCCAGGAGAGGACTGTTCCTCCAGCGATGTCTTGTGCAGTACTGGATAGATTGCTACACACATGTTTCTGTCCCCTTCAGGACGAATTCTAATAACTTTGCTTACTTTTAATCTACTGTCACCAGCGGGTCAGAGATTTAACTTTGTCCAACACTTTGGTTTATGACCAAATACTTCAAAACGAAAGACATTCCCCTTTGCCTAAGCTGTACTCTGTGTTGCGTGCTTATCAGTAATGAACATTGTGAATATTGCATGTTAAACATCACATTGAGTTCAGTATATTTGACACACGGAGAGAGCCAGGGATGGATTAACGAACGGGCCAACCAGGCCCAGGCCCAGGGGCCCATGAGCCAGAGGCTCCGCGCGTGACGTCGCTGTTATTAACATTGTATTGATATGAATATGATGATATGACACGATGTGCCGTAGCCGGTATATGCTAGGCTTAAGTCATTCATGTCATTAACAGGGCCCCAAAAGTCCTACTGAAAAACTAAAGAACAGCCTAAACATTCACTTTGAAGATGTCACAAGAAAGAAACCATCATGATACGGTCAGCTCCGGTATCGTTGTTCCATACGGACTGTTTTGTGAGCGATGGGGCCCGTGGTTTCTTAATCCGTCCATGGAGAGAGCCAATGAGCACGTGAACATGCTGCTGCTACCACTAAGTTGAAAGCACTGCTGTTCCTAACTACAAGCTCATAGATCCACCAGCGTGTAATGCCTCAACTTATTGAATACAATAACAGGAGAGTGTCATGATAAGTCACGGATGTCGCAGAGAGAGAGGACCCAAATGC
Source organism: Pseudoliparis swirei (assembly GCF_029220125.1). NCBI lineage: Eukaryota > Metazoa > Chordata > Actinopteri > Perciformes > Liparidae > Pseudoliparis > Pseudoliparis swirei. The sequence goes on along the minus strand of NC_079394.1, from coordinate 18,388,681 downwards.
CGACATATTCTGCAAAAAACAATATTTAATTTCCAACTACTAACAGGACAACAAACACGTGGACCAAACGGTATGAAGCCAAACTGGGAATGAGACGAACAGGGTTTACATACACAGGCAGGCGGAGGTGATTGGACAACGGGGAACGAGACACAGGTGAACACAATGAGGGCGGGGCCAGCAATCACACAGAAGGAAACAATCAGGGCCAGGGCAGACAATCACAGGGAGACAGACGACACAAGGACTTCAAAACAAGACACAAACTCCAGATCATGACAGAGAGAGCAGCTAGCGGAAGAGCCTGTGGCAATTGTTTCTATAATTATATGAAGCAAGATTGCCTGCCTCAGCCTCTTAGCCTCCGTGGAGTCAATAAAGTCGTCGAGCTGCCAACGCTCTTGGAGTCGCACAGTAAAGTCATAAAACATGATGGCTGGCCGGTTGTAAGCGCTGCAGTGTCCTAGCTACACATGTTCAAGGACATGAATGTACTGCTTATGAGAGATAAGCGCACACAGCCTCAGGGTAGAAATTAACTGTTGACCTGTTGTGGCTGCTTGGCTGAGCTCGTGATGCAGTGGCCATGCAGCGATGTTTGAGGGTGATGACTTTCAACCTGTAGTTAAATTACAAGGCGCAGGTGGGTTCATTATCCCCTTGTGGGGCACAGTCGCTTCAATTAAAACAGTGACCCATTCTTCTGTTCACGCTGTTTGTCCCAGAGTTCTCACCAACCCACCACCAGCCTCACTGCCTCGAACAGCATGCAGTGAATTTATAAGCATTTGATTTGATAAAAGAGGGGGAGGAAAGTAGAAGAACTTCAGCGGGTGGGAAGAAAGGTTCTGCCGAGGGAAAGAGAAAACAAACTGAGCCCAGAGAAGATAATAAAAAGATGACGATTAGGACTGTGAGACTGTTCAGAGTTCAATGCATTACAAACAGTGAGAATGGGTTCAGGCACCTCTTCCAGTCCGATCACTGACTCTTACTCTTAACTGCAGCATACACCCCCACCGGGAGAAAAGGTCAACCACCAAGAAGTCTGTTGGCCTGAAGGAGCCTCCTCACACCTGCATGTTTATATGAACTGTACTACATTCAGAACTGTGTTGACAGAGTTATCATCGACAAACGTCCCTACTACGCCCACTCGTTCCATCAACACCATCGTCAATTTCACTGATAACACAAGTATGGTTGGTTGGATTTCTCTCAGGAGGAGACGAGATGGAGTCCAAGGACATCGGGTGGATCGGAGAACAATCTCATCGCACATCGATAATGATCTCTCCCGGTCTACCTCAGGAAAACGTACTGCCGGAGAAGCTGAGTCCTCCTAGTGCAATCAAAAAAACGATTCAAGCCCTTCTTCGAGGTGACACATTTAAATATTGCTTGATACATTTAAATAAATCAATTACAAAAATAGATATTTATATTTAATGGGTGTAACACAAAATGCATGAATACTTTCATTTATTAGATTTATTTAGGTTACACTCACAAAAACGATTCAAGCCCTTCTTCGAGGTGACACATTTAAATATTGTTTGATACATTTAAATAAATCAATTAAAAAAATAGATATTTATATTTAATGAGTGTAACACAAAATGCATGAATACTTTCATTTATTAGATTTATTTAGGTTAGATGGTGTGCATATCAACTCAAAATAAATGTGTTTCATTGAGGACTACCCTTTGCGCATGCGCCAGCTGAGAATCAGTTGTTTACATGAGGTGAACACACTTTCAGGGCTGTACGGTGGTGTAGTGGCTAACACTGTCGCCTCAAAGTCAGAGGGCCGTGGGTTGAATTCCCAGTCGGGGCGTTCCTTCTGTGTGGAGTTTGCATATTTTGTTAGTTAGTTAGTTTATATTTTGAGTTGGACAAACACAAATTAATTTAATTTAATGAATATCGTTATTTTATTTGCGATGTATTTGATACAAATGAGTTGGACTAACTTAATTACATTTTATTGCACTGATGTGCTAAATTTGAGTTGGAGTTGCATATAATTATTGGATGGAAAACCTGCCAACAATTTAATTGAGTTCATCCAATGAGTCATTTCTTTGAGTGTGTGCCCTAGTGTGCTGCCGTACTGTGTGGCACGAGAGCCCTGCAGAGGGTCATCCATGTTTTGATCCACAGCCTGTAGCCCCAAAACCACACAACAACTCATCACTGTTGAATGCTGAGCCGATCAGCACTTTTCTTATGACAGTTGCAGCTTCAGTCCAACTGTTGTATGTCGGCCTGTATACATCGTACACTGAGCAGTCTGTTAGCTTAGCTTAGCACAAAGACTGGAAGTCAAGGGAAACAGCTGGCCTGGCTCTGTCCGGGCTGACAGGGACTTGTAGTCGCTGTTAAGTTGCCAGGAAACGAGCGGCAACTTCAGGAAGACACCCGTCTTATCATCTGCTAGAAAACGAGTCAGCGTATTCCCCAAAATGTTGATCTATTCCTTAAAGTTTTTAATTACCAGCATTCATCAGTTCTATAGATTTGTTTCACCTTATTTTGTTGTATTTGTGTGTAATTACTGAGAATGTTACTATTATTAGAACACAGATCACACAATAGACACACAACTAACCCCACAGATGACATTTGTAGAAGTCGTTTAATTTGTCAGTATTTTCATGAGGCTTTGCGTGTTTTGCCCCTGTGACACAGAGCATTGGGCCTCCTCGGAGCTCCGCTGGTTGCCTATCAGACCTCTTTTCATTTTCATGATGCTAATTAACATGGAAGTGGATGGAAGGTATTTTCCATGTGGTGTTGACATTATTTTTCTTCCACCTCCTGCAACAGCTTGCGCAAACTGAAATAGGAATACAAGAAATCTATTTAGATTGATCTCAAGGTTGGAGAAAAATATGCTTTTCAAATCAACAATATCTACAAGCAGTCTGTTCAAATGAGGTTAACTGATCATTTACGACGGGGAGGCAATGATCAGCGTAACTTCTAATGATGATAATGATGATGTAGATGAGGGTATTTGTGTGTTTGTGTTTGGGTGTGATGAAAAACAGCCTCACATAATGGCAGAGAGGTAATGAGGCCGATCCGGCATGTGGCACTAAGATCACTGCCATTCAAATGAACGAGAAGACAGGAGGAAGACAGGAGGAAGACAGAGGAAGACAGAAGGAAGACAGAGGAAGACAGGAGGAAGACAGAGGAAGACAAGAGGAAGACAGAGGAAGACAGAGGAAGACAGGAGGAAGACAGAGGAAGACAAGAGGAAGACAGAAGGAAGACAGGAGGAAGACAGGAGGAAGGGGGCACTGCATTGTGACAGCTGCTATAAATGTGATGTATGTTCTCTGTCCCTCTCCAAGTTGAATCCGTTGTCAGGAAGAGGGACAACATGTCACAAACGTCTTCAACTGTAATGTATTCTCCTTGCTTCTATTGCAGAGTGTCACATATACATTTAGTCATATCAAGCACCTCAGAAAATATGTGCCTATTTTTGTCGGGCAAACAAGACATAGTTCCTGCAATAACAAGCACATCACACAGCTCACTCTTTGTTGATAATTGAGGTCATTGATGATATGAGATAAACAAAGTAGCTTGAACTGCAGCCTCACATCACTGAGGCTAACATAGCAGCTTGTGTTCTCATCTCACGTCTTCTTGTCATCCAAGTCCTGTTTATAAATGTGGGGGAGGGGCTAGAAGCAGCTACACTACTTATGTGCTTTTAAACAACAGGCACAATTAAGAAAATCCGAACTGAGAGGAAAAGACAGTGCAGCGATACACGGCTCATAAACTGTGGAAAGAATTAAAAATACAAATGTGGGCATGTTTATTTGTGTGTGCTTTCAGGATGTGCGAGTGTGCTGGTGGAAGCGTGAATGTGAAGCGTGTCGTCACACCGTCTGGATCCTCCGGTCGGTTCTTGGTCCAAAAAGAGCAGCTCGTCCCTCGCTCCTCAAGAGCCAAACAGAACATGTTTCCCTGGCAACCTCAGGCCGTGGTCAGTTTTTAGCGGTCTATGACAAAAGCTGTAGCGCCTCCTGATAACGAGTAGTTGCGACGGATCAATACTAGAGTGCAGGAGGGAGGCCGGTGTGGCCTGTTGGGGGAAGGGCGCCGAGCAGTTAGGGAAACGTCACACGCTGGTTGGCAATTAGAATTCATTACATTCCCCGAGGATGAAACTGCCATTACTCAATGGTGACCTATGCCAAGCCATTAAATGTGTAAGTTGTGTTGCTCTTTTGATTGATGCTCTTTGTTGGCAATGCTATGGAGAGGATGAACGTTGCTGCGTGTTTGTATCAAAATACAGAATCACAAAATGTTAGGCAAGTAAAATCAATCAAGTATGATTGTAAGTTGCCTTGGATAAAAGCGTCAGCTAAAAGTAATGTAAGCTGTTAGCTTAGCATAAAGACTGGAAACCGCTTGCCCTGTTCTGTCCAGAGAGATAACTCATTTATGTTTTATTTGTTTAAATATTCAAAAAAAGGAATTGTAAAAATAGAATTTGGGGTTTCACAGAAGGTTATGTGTCGGGCTATTTGTTGAAGCAGTCATCATTTTTGGTTTACGGAATAAAAAAATCAAGTTTGAATAACTGAGCGTTTAGAGGAGCATAGCTACCTGTTTCCAGTTTTTATGCGAAACTAACAATGTGCTGGCGATATTTTTCAATGCGGCAAATATTTGTCTTTCCCAAAATGTTTAATCGTTTGAGGATGCTTGTATAACAATGACCACTTAACTCCCTGACATGTACGTTTTTTTAATATATCATTTAGATGTTTCTATTCTAAAAACAGATCGTTATTAATGACTTCAGTCTTTATTTGATTAATTTCAAGCCCACCAAAATGTTCAACTCGTGTCAACAGAATCTTTGACACTTAAATGGTTCGAACACCTCACGGCTTCACAGCAACACATTTCTCCTTCTGCAAGAGTCTAAAATATAAATGTGACCTAAAAAGCAATCATTTCCAAACTGTCACAGACGGCATCGAGATAACTGAGGAAAAATATCCAGAATGAGCAGAAAGTGGAGAGGGAGCGTTTTGTGTGGGAGGAAGTCATGGAGATACATCATGGCTAGAACAAATGAAAAAATTAAAAAGAACGAGAAAAATCCTTGCCGAATCCGCTGTCAGGCTTAAATCCATCTGTCATCACATCCTATTGGCACACTGTGACAGATGCTCTCTAAAAGCATCAGCAGCACGTTGACATACCGCAAAGCAAACAAACCGTGACCACCAACGCCTCCCGCTGCTCCTCTCCAGCTCTGGGAGGGGCAGCACACGTCTGTCCGTGGGGTTGGAACGGGGTCACCGGCTCTTCTCTCACATGTACGCTGAACTGATGAGAAATTGCCACGCTCCAAAAGCAAGTTTCAAGTTTCAAGTTTCAAGTTTTTATTGTCACATCCCCTTTTATACAAGTATAATCGGTTCGTGAAATTCTTATGTGCAAAACACCCGACAGCAGTAGCAGACTAAAAAAAGAATAAGAATGAGAATAAACTATACAATATCCACACACAAAAAAGAAGAAAGTATTAACAATATATATATAAAACAATGTAATAGAATATACATCATGGCAATATATATATATAAAACAATGTAATAAAATATACACTTTTTTTGAGACTATATATATATATATATGTATATACATACAATATATATATACAATATATATATATATAAACAATGTAATAAAATATACACCATGGCCATAGATATTCACAGAATATGTTCTGGTGTGTAGTGTTAATGAGGGTCTCAGTCCTTGTTCAGCAGCCTGATGGCCTGACTGAAGAAGCTGTCCCTCAGTCTGTTTGTGCGGCACTTGATACTGCGGTATCGCCTGCCTGACGGTAGAAGGGTGAACAGTTTGTGGCCGGGGTGGTTATTGTCTTTCATCATCCGTTTGGCCCTGGCCACGCACCGCTTGGTGTATATGTCCAGGATGGAGGAAGCTCACCTCCAACGATGTACTGTGCCGACCGCACCACCCTCTGTAGTGCCCTACGCCCAGGGCGGTGCAGTTCCCGTACCAGACGGTGATGCAACCTGTCAGAACACTCTCGATGGTACTGGTGTAGAATGTTCTGAGGATGCGGGGGCCATGTTGAATTTCCTCAGTCGCCTAAGGAAATACAGGCGTTGTTGGGCCCTTTTCACCACGTGAGTGGTGTGCGTGGTCCATGTGAGGTCCTCGGAGATGTGCACGCCGAGGAACTTGAAGCTGCTGACCCTCTCCTGCAACTCCGTCTATGGAGATGGGGTGTGCTCTCCTCTCCGCTTCCTGTAGTCCACGATCAGCTCCTTGGTCTTCTTGACGTTGAGGACGAGGCTGTTCTCCTGGCCCCACTGTACCAGTGATCCAACCTCCTCCCTATAGGCTGTCTCGTCGTGCCGGTGATCAGCCCCAACACTGTTGTGTCGTCAGCAAACTTGATGATGACGTTGGAGCTGTGCATGGCCGTGCAGTCGTGGGTGTACAGGAGTAGAGAGAGGGCTCAACACGCATCCCTGAGGGGCTCCCGTGTTGAGGGTCAGCGGCTCTGAGGTGGTACCGCCCATCCTCACCACCTGGCGGCGTGCCGACAGGAAGTCCAGTATCCAGCTGCACATGGTAGAGTGCAGGCCTAGACCTCTGAGCTTGGTGTCGAGCTGGCGGGAACAATAGTGTTGAACGCTGAGCTGTAGTCCACAACCAGCATTCGCACACAACAGTTCCTCCCCTCCAGGTGGGAAAGGGCGGTGTGAAGTGCCATGGCAATGCGTCGTCGGTGGATCTGTTTTGACGATATGCAAATTGCCATGGGTCCAGCGTGGCAGGCAACATGGAACAAATGAAGTCCTTGACCAACCTCTCAAGCATTTACTGACAATCGAGGTGAGGGCTACGGGTCTCCAGTCATTCAGGCAGGTTACCTTGGGGTGTTTGGGGACAGGCACAATGGTGGACATCTTGAAGCTCTCAGGAACAACAGCCTGGGACAGGGAGAGGTTGAAGATGTCTGCGAAGACTCCTGCCAACTGGTCTGCACATGCTCTGAGGGCGCGCCCGGGATGTGGTCGGGACCTGCCGCCTTCGGATGTCCACCCGCATGAAGGCTCTGCGCACGTCAGCCTCTGAGATGATCAGCAGGCTGGTCTCCTCGGGCGGCGCTGCCTTCGGCGGGCTGCCGTTCACGTCGAACCGAGCAAAGAATGTATTTAGCTCGCCTGGGAGGGAGGTAGAGGAGTTCTCTTCACCGCTGGTTTTCCTCTGAAGTCCGTGATTGTCTGTAGCCCCTTCCACACACCTCTCACGTCATGGCTCTTGAGCTTTTCCTCCACCTTGTTCCTGAACTCCCGCTTGGCAGAGCCGATGGTCTTACGGAGGTCGAGCGGGCTCTTTGTATTCCGCCATATTCCCGAGTCAAAGGCGGTGTTACGCGCGGAGTGCAGCGAACATCGCCATTTATCCACGGTTTCTGGTTGGGATAAATCCGAACCGACTTGGTAGGAACAACGTCATCTATGCATTTCTTGATGAACCCGGTGACTGAGGACGCGTACTCACTGACGTTGTTGTCCGACGCGACCCTGAACATATCCCAGTCAGCACGTTCAAAACAGTCCTGTAGCATAGACTCCGATTGGTCCGACCAGCGTTGCACTTCCTTCACAGCGATTGGTTGCTGCTTAAGCCTCTGCCTGTAGGCGGGGAGTAGTTGGATGGAGCGGTGGTCCGATTTGCCGAACGGTGGGCGGAGGAGGGCTTTGTATCCATCCCGGAAGGGAGTGTAGCAGTGGTCGAGAATCCGCTCCCCCCTCGTGTTGCTTTTTATGGCGTACAGACTCACTCCATTCGGCAGATTATTCCTCACAAATTTCAGAGGACATTATAAAAGC